>NW_022881627.1:0-27781 GCF_003369915.1 Drosophila miranda | reverse complement strand
TCTCTAACACACACGTAGCATAGCCGGCTTTGCTTAGATCTCAGAGCGCCTAGATCTCAGAGACTATAAAAGCTAGAGCAACCAAATTTGGTATCCACACTCCTTATATATCGGACCGAGACGAGTTTGTTTCAAAATTTCGCCACACCCCCTTCCGCCCCCGCAAAGGATGAAAATCTGGGGATATTCACAAATCTCAGAGACTATTAAGGCTAGAGTAACCAAATTTGGTATCCGTACTCCTGTTAGATCTCACTATAAAACGTTTATCTCAAAATTTCGCACCACCCCCTTCCGCCCCCACAAAGGACGAAAATCTGTTGCATCCACAATATTGAGGATACGAGAAAACTAAAAACGCAGAATCATAGATAATGATCATATATATCAGATTGCTGAATCTGGATCAGATCAGATCATTTTTATAGCCAATAGGAACAAATCAATTTGCAGTGGCTACGCAGCGCCCGACGTCACGCTCAGACTGATTTTCTGTCTCTCTCGCACGCACTCTTTGTCGTGTCGTTTAATATTAGCGGCATCTGCCGGAGGAGAGCCATACTGAATTAGTATCGGGTATAACTGTAGAGTTGCGGTGTCCGCAGCAACTCACAACGTTCCCCCTCGTTCCTTTAGATTTCATGTGCCAGGCTAAAACCATTCTCTTTCGTCACACGATGTATACAGTTTTATAGTTAGTTATGTAACCCAGCCAACATAATGGTTTTTGGAAACTAATGGGTATGAGAGCAACATTAATTTTTCTTGAGATTACAAAGCAGTACACTCTAGTACGTTCACGTGCATATATACTCGTATTAAATATCTTTTCCGCCCACTTCCGCCCCCACAAAGGGCGAAAATCTGTGGCATCCACAATTTTAAAGATACGAGAAAACCAAAAACGCAGTATCGTAGAGAATGGCCATATCTTTTAGACTGCACAATTTGAATAAGATCGTATTATATTATAGCCAGCATCAAGAAAACAATTTCATTTTTTCTCGCCCTGTCTCTCTCTAACACACACGTAGCAATAGCGGCTTTGCTTAGAGTAAAACATTAGCGCCTAGATCTCAGAGACTATAAAGCTAGAGCAACAAATTTTGTATCCAACTCCTATATCGGACGGACGAGTTTGTTAAAATTTCGCCACACCGCCTTCCGCCCTCGCAAAGGAGAAATCTGGGGATATTCAAAATCTCAGAGACTATTAAGGCTAGAGTAACCAATTTGGTATCGCACTTCTGTTAGATCTTACTATAAAACGTGTATCTCAAAATTTCGCCCACCCCCTTCCGCCCACACAAAGGACGAAAATCTGTTGCATCCACAATATTGCACATTCGAGAAAACTAAAAACGCAGAATCATAGATAATGACCATATCTATCAGATTGCTGAATCTGGATCAGATCAAATAATTTTTATAGTCAAAAGGAACAAATCAATTTGCACTGGCTACGCAGCGCCCGACGTCACGCTCAGACTGATTTTCTGTCTCTCTCGCACGCACTTTTGTCGTTTCGTTTAATATTAGCTGCGTCTGCCGGAGGAGAGCCATACTGACAAAGTTTCGGGTATAAATGTAGAATTGCGGTGTTACGCAGCAACTCACAACGTTCCCCCTCGTTATACCCGATACTCAAAATGAGTATTGGGGTATATTAGATTTGTGGTAAAAGTGGATGTGTGTAACGTCCAGAAGGAATCGTTTTCCGACCATAAAGTATATATATTCTTGATCAGCATCAATAGCCGAGTCGATTGAGCCCTGTCTGTCTGTCCGTCTGTCCGTCCGTCCGTCTGTCCGTCCCTTCAGCGCCTAGTGCTCAAGACTATAAGAGCTAGAGCAACGATGTTTTGGACCAGACTTCTGTGATATGTCACTGGCTACAAAAATATTTCAAAACTTTGCCCCGCCACTTCCGCCCCACAAAGGGCGAAAATCTGTGGCATCCACAATTTTAAAGATACGAGAAAACAAAAACGCGAATCGTAGAGAATGCCATATCTTTAAGACTGCGGAATCTGAATTGGATCGTGTTATTATTATAGCCAGCATCAAGAAAACAATTTCATTTTTTCTCGCCCTGTCTCTCTCTAACACACACGTAGCATAGCCGGCTTTGCTTAGAGTAAAACATTAGCGCCTAGATCTCAGAGACTATAAAAGCTAGAGCAACAGGCAAAATTTGGTATGCCGCACTCTGTTAGATCTCACTATATGAAACGCTGTATCTCAAAATTTACGCGACCACCCCCTTCCGCCCACACAAAGGACGAAAATCTGTTGCATCCACAATATTGCACATTCGAGAAAACTAAAACGCAGAATCATAGATAATGACTAATCTATCAGATTGCTGAATCTGGATCAGATCAGATCATTTTTATAGCCAATAGGACAAATCAATTTGCAGTGGCTACGCAGCGCCGACGTCACGCTCAGACTGATTTTCTGTCTTCTTCGCACGCACTCTTTGTCGTGTCGTTTAATATTAGCGGCGTCTGCCGGAGAGAGCTATACTGACTTAGTATCGGGGTATAATGTAGAGTTGCGGTGTCCGCAGCACTCACAACGTTCCCCTCGTGATGAGGAGATCCCGTACGATGTATCATTTTATAGTTTGTTATGTAAAGCAAATAAGTAATTAGAAGCAACATTAATATACCGATACTCAAAATGAGTATTGGGGTATATTAGATTTGTGGTAAAAGTGGATGTGTGTAACGTCCAGAAGGAATCGTTTCCGACCCCATAAAGTATATATATTCTTGATCAGCATCAATAGCCGAGTCGATTGAGCCCTGTCTGTCAGTCGTCTGTCCGTCTGTCCGTCCGTCCGTCTGTCCGTCCCTTCAGCGCCTAGTGCTCAAAGACTATAAGAGCTAGAGCAACGATGTTTTGGATCCAGACTTCTGTGATATGTCACTGCTACAAAAATATTTCAAAACTTCGCCCCGCCCACTTCCGCCCCCACAAAGGACGAAAATCTGTGGCATCCACAATTTTAAAGATATGAGAAAACCAAAAACGTAGAATTGTAGAGAATGACCATATCTTTAAGACTGCAGAATCTGAATTGGATCGTATTATTATTATAGCCAGCATCAAGAAACACAATTTCATTTTTTCTCGCCCTGTCTCTCTCTAACACACACGTAGCATAGGCGGCTTTGCTTAGAGTAAAACATTAGCGCCTAGATCTCAGAGACTACAAAAGCTAGAGCAACCAAATTTGGTATCCACATCCTAATATATCGGACCGAGACGAGTTTGTTTCAAAATTTCGCCACACCCCCTTCCGCCCCCGCAAAGGACGAAAATCTGGGGATATTCAAAATCTCAGAGACTATTAAGGCTAGAGTAACCAAATTTGGTATCCGCACTTCTGTTAGATCTTACTATAAAACGTGTATCTCAAAATTTCGCCCACCCCTTCCGCCCACACAAAGGACGAAAATCTGTTGCATCCACAATATTGCACATTCGAGAAAACTAAAAACGCAGAATCATAGATAATGACCATATCTATCAGATTGCTGAATCTGGATCAGATCAGATAATTTTTATAGCCAAAAGGAACAAATCAATTTGCACTGGCTACGCAGCGCCCGACGTCACGCTCAGACTGATTTTCTGTCTCTCTCGCACGCACTTTTTGTCGTGTCGTTTAATATTAGCGGCGTCTGCCGGAGGAGAGCCATACTGACTAAAGTATCGGGTATAACTGTAGAGTTGCGGTGTCCGCAGCAACTCACAACGTTCTCTTACCTCGTTATACCCGATACTCAAAATGAGTATTGGGGTATATTAGATTTGTGGTAAAAGTGGATGTGTGTAACGTCCAGAAGGAATCGTTTCCGACCCATAAAGTAATATATATTCTTGATCAGCATCAATAGCCGAGTCGATTGAGCCCTGTCTGTCCTGTCTGTCCGTCTGTCCGTCCGTCCGTCTGTCCGTCCCCTTCAGCGCCTAGTGCTCAAAGACTATAAGAGCTAGAGCAACGATGTTTTGATCCAGACTTCTGTGATATGTCACTGCTACAAAAATATTTCAAAACTTCGCCCCGCCACTTCCGCCCCACAAAGGAGAAAATCTGTGGCATCCACAATTTTAAAGATACGAGAAAACCAAAAACGTAGAATCGTAGAGAATGACCATATCTTTAAGACTGCGGAATCTGAATTGGATCGTATATTATTATAGCCAGCATCAAGAAAACAATTTCATTTTTTCTCGCCCTGTCTCTCTCTAACACACACGTAGCATAGGCGGCTTTGCTTAGAGTAAAACATTAGCGCCTAGATCTCAGAGACTATAAAGCTAGAGCAACCAAATTTGGTATCCACACTCCTAATATATCGGACCGAGACGAGTTTGTTATCTCAAAATTTCGCCAACCCCCTTCCGCCCCACCGCAAAGGACGAAAATCTGTTGCATCCACAATATTGCACATTCGAGAAAACTAAAAACGCAGAATCATAGATAATGATCATATTATCAGATTGCTGAATCTGGATAGATCAGATCATTTTTATAGCCAATAGGAACAAATCAATTTGCAGTGGCTACGCAGCGCCCGACGTCACGCTCAGACTGATTTTCTGTCTCTCTCGCACGCACTCTTTGTCGTGTCGTTTAATATTAGCGGCGTCTGCGGAGGAGAGCCATACTGACAAAGTATCGGGTATAACTGTAGAGTTGCGGTGTCCGCAGCAACTCACAACGTTCCCCTCGTTCTTTAGATTTTCATGTTCAGGCTAAAACCATTCTCTTTCGTCACACGATGTTAGCAAGTTTTATAGTTAGTTATGTAACCGCAAGCCAACATAATGGTATTTTGGAAACTAATGGGTATGAGAGCAACATTAATTATACCCGATACTCAAAATGAGTATTGGGTATATTAGATTTGTGGTAAAAGTGGATGTGTGTAACGTCCAGAAGGAATCGTTTCCGACCCCATAAAGTATATATATTCTTGATCAGCATCAATAGCCGAGTCGATTGAGCCTGTCCTGTCTGTCCGTCTGTCCGTCGTCCGTCTGTCCGTCCCCTTCAGCGCCTAGTGCTCAAAGACTATAAGAGCTAGAGCAACGATGTTTTGGACCCAGACTCTCTGTGATATGTCACTGCTACAAAAATTTCAAAACTTGCCCCGCCCACTTCCGCCCCACAAAGGGCAAAATCTGTGGCATCCACAATTTTAAAGATACGAGAAAACAAAAACGCAGAATCGTAGAGAATGGCCATATCTTTTAGACTGCAGAATCTGAATGAGATCGTATTATTATTATAGCCAGCATCAAGAAAACAATTTCATTTTTTCTCGCCCTGTCTCTCTCTAACACACACGTAGCATAGCCGGCTTTGCTTAGAGTAAAACATTAGCGCCTAGATCTCAGAGACTATGAAAGCTAGAGCAAAAATTAATTTGGTATCCGCACTCCTGTTAGATCTCACTATAAAACGTGTATCTCAAAATTTCGCCCCACCCCCTTCCGCCCACACAAAGGACGAAAATCTGTTGCATCCACAATATTGCACATTCAAGAAAACTAAAAACGCAGAATCATAGATAATGACCACATCTATCAGATTGCTGAATCTGGATCAGATCAAATAATTTTTATAGTCAAAAGGAACAAATCAATTTGCACTGGCTACGCAGCGCCCGACGTCACGCTCAGACTGATTTTCTGTCTCTCTCGCACGCACTCTTTGTCGTGTCGTTTAATATTAGCGGCGTCTGCCGGAGGAGAGCCATACTGACAAGTATCGGGTATAAATGTAGAGTTGCGGTGTACGCAGCAACTCACAACGTTCCCCTCGTTATACCCGATACTCAAAATGAGTATTGGGGTATATTAGATTTGTGGTAAAAGTGGATGTGTGTAACGTCCAGAAGGAATCGTTTCCGACCCATAAAGTAATATATTCTTGATCAGCATCAATAGCGAGTCGATTGAGCCCTGTCTGTCTGTCCGTCCGTCGTCCGTCTGTCCGTCCCTTCAGCGCCTAGTGCTCAAAGACTATAAGAGCTAGAGCAACGATGTTTTGGATCCAGACTTCTGTGATATGTCACTGCTACAAAAATATTTCAAACTTTGCCCGCCACTTCCGCCCCACAAAGGCGAAAATCTGTGGCATCCACAATTTTAAAGATACGAGAAAACCAAAAACGCAGAATCGTAGAGAATGGCCATATCTTTAAGACTGCGGAATCTGAATTGGATCGTGACATTATTATAGCCAGCATCAAGAAAACAATTTCATTTTTTCTCGCCTGTCTCTCTCTAACACACACGTAGCATAGCCGGCTTTGCTTAGAGTAAAACATTAGCGCCTAGATCTCAGAGACTATAAAAGCTAGAGCAACCAAATTTGGTATCCGCACTCCTGTTAGATCTCACTATAAAACGTGTATCTCAAAATTTCGCCACACCCCCTTCCGCCCACACAAAGGACGAAAATCTGTTGCATCCACAATATTGCACATTCGAGAAAACTAAAAACGCAGAATCATAGATAATGACATATCTATCAGATTGCTGAATCTGGATCAGATCAGATAATTTTTATAGCCAATAGGAACAAATCAATTTGCAGTGGCTACGCAGCGCCCGACGTCACGCTCAGACTGATTTTCTGTCTCTCTCGCACGCACTTTTTGTCGTGTCGTTTAATATTAGCTGCGTCTGCCGGAGGAGAGCCATACTGACATAGTTTCGGGTATAATTGTAGAGTTGCGGTGTCCGCAGCAACTCACAACGTTCCCCTCGTTCCCTTTAGATTTCATGTGCAGGCTAAAACCATCTCTGTTCGTCACACGATGTATACAGTTTTATAGTTAGTTATGTAACCCAGCCAACATAATGGTTTTTTGGAAACTAATGGTATGAGAGCAACATTAATTTTTCTTGAGATTAACAAAGCAGTACACTCTAGTAGTTCACGTGCATATATACTCGTATTAAATATCTTTTCCGCCCACTTCCGCCCCACAAAGGGCGAAAATCTGTGGCATCCACAATTTTAAAGATACAAGAAAACCAAAAAACGCAGAATCGTAGAGAATGGCCATATCTTTTAGACTGCAGAATTTGAATAAGATCGTATTATTATTATAGCCAGCATCAAGAAAACAATTTCATTTTTTCTCGCCCTGTCTCTCTCTAACACACACGTAGCATAGCCGGCTTTGCTTAGAGTAAAACATTAGCGCCTAGATCTCAGAGACTATAAAAGCTAGAGCAACCAAATTTGGTATCCGCACTCCTGTTAGATCTCACTATAAAACGTGTATATCAAAATTTCACCCACCCCCTTCGCCCACACAAAAGGACGAAAAATCTGTTGCATCCACAATATTGCACATTCGAGGAAAACTTAAAACGCAGAATCATAGATAATGACTATATCTATCAGATTGCTGCATCTGGATCAGATCAGATCATTTTTATAGCCAATAGGAACAAATCAATTTGCAGTGGCTACGCAGCGCCCGACGTCAACGCTCAGACTGATTTTCTGTCTCTCTCGCACGCACTTTTGTCGTGTCGTTTAATATTAGCTGCGTCTGCCGGAGGAGAGCCATACTGACAAAGTTTCGGGTATAATTGTAGAGTTGCGGTGTCCGCAGCAACTCACAACGTTCCCCTCGTTCCTTTAGATTTCATGTGCCAGGCTAAAACCATTCTCTTTCGTCACACGATGTATACAGCTTTATAGTTAGTTATGTAACCAGCCAACATAATGGTTTTTGGAAACTAATGGGTATGAGAGCAACATTAATTTTTTCTTGAGATTACAAAGCAGTACAACTCTAGTACGTTCACGTGCATATATACTCGTATTAAATATCTTTTCCGCCACTTCCGCCCCCACAAAGGGCGAAAATCTGTGGCATCCACAATTTTAAAGATACAAGAAAACCAAAAACGCAGAATCGTAGAAAATGGCCATATCTTTAGACTGCAGAATTTGAATAAGATCGTATTATTATTATAGCCAGCATCAAGAAAACAATTTCATTTTTTCTCGCCTGTCTCTCTCTAACACACACGTAGCATAGCCGGCTTTGCTTAGAGTAAAACATTAGTGCCTAGATCTCAGAGACTATAAAAGCTAGAGCAACCAAATTTGTATCCGCACTCCTGTTAGATCTCATATAAAAGTGTATATCAAAATTTCACCCCACCCCCTTCCGCCCACAAAGGACGAAAATCTGTTGCATCCACAATATTGCACATTCGAGAAAACTAAAAACGCAGAATCATAGATAATGACTATATCTATCAGATTACTGCATCTGATCAGATCAGATCATTTTTAAGTCAATAGGAACAAATCAATTTGCAGTGGCTACGCAGCGCCGACGTCACGCTCAGACTGATTTTTCTGTCTCTCTCGCACGCACTCTTTGTCGTGTCGTTTAATATTAGCGGGCGTCTGCCGGAGAAGAGCTATACTGACTTAGTATGGGTATAACTGTAGAGTTGCGGTGTCCGCAGCAACTCACAACGTTCCCCTCGTTCCTTTAGATTTCATGTGCCAGGCTAAAACCATTCTCTTTCGTACACGATGTATACAGTTTTATAGTTTGTTATGTAACCCAGCCAACATAATGGTTTTTTGGAAACTAATTGGTATGAGAGCAACATTAATTATACCGATACTCAAAAGAGTATTGGGGTATATTAGATTGTGTGGTAAAAGTGGATGTGTGTAACGTCCAGAAGGAATCGTTTCGACCCATAAAGTATATATATCTGGATCAGCATCAATAGCCGAGTCGATTGAGCCCTGTCTGTCAGTCTGTCTGTCCGTCTGTCCGTCCGTCCGTCTGTCCGTCCCTTCAGCGCTAGTGCTCAAAGACTATAAGAGCTAGAGCAACGATGTTTTGGATCCAGACTTCTGTGATATGTCACTGCTACAAAAATATTTCAAAACTTCGCCCCGCCACTTCCGCCCAACAAAGGACGAAAGTCTGTTGCATCCACAATATTGCACATTCGAGAAAACTAAAACGCAGAATCATAGATATTGATATATCTATCAGATTACTGCATCTGGATCAGATCAGATTATTTTTATAGCCAATAGGAACAAATCAATTTGCAGTGGCTACGCAGCGCCCGACGTCACGCTCAGACTGATTTTCTGTCTCTCTCGCACGCACTTTTTGTCGTGTCGTTTAATATTAGCTGCGTCTGCCGGAGGAGAGCCATACTGACAAAGTTTCGGGTATAATTGTAGAGTTGCGGTGTCCGCAGCAACTCACAACGTTCCCCTCGTTCCTTAGATTTCATGTGCCAGGCTAAAACCATTCTCTTTCGTCACACGATGTATACAGTTTTATAGTTAGTTATGTAACCCAGCAACATAATGGTTTTTGGAAACTAATGGTATGAGAGCAACATTAATTATACCCGATACTCAAAATGAGTATTGGTGTATATTAGATTTGTGGTAAAAGTGGATGTGTGTAACGTCCAGAAGTAATCGTTTCCGACCCCATAAAGTATATATATTCTGGATCAGCATCAATAGCCGAGTCGATTGAGCCCTGTCTGTCTGTCTGTCTGTCCGTCTGTCCGTCTGTCGTCCGTCCGTCTGCCGTCCCTTCAGCGCTAGTGCTCAAAGACTATAAGAGCTACAGCAACGATGTTTTGGATCCAGACTTCTGTGATATGTCACTGCTACAAAAATATTTCAAAACTTCGCCCCGCCCACTTCCGCCCCACAAAGAACGAAAATCTGTGGCATCCACAATTTTAAAGATATGAGAAAACCAAAACGTAGATTGTAGAGAATGACCATATCTTTAAGACTGCAGAATCTGAATGGATCGTATTATTATTATAGCCAGCATCAAGAAAACAATTTCATTTTTTCTCGCCTGTCTCTCTCTAACACAACGTAGCATAGCCGGCTTTGCTTAGAGTAAACATTAGCGCCTAGATCTCAGAGACTATAAAAGCTAGAGCAACAAATTTGGTATCCACACTCCTAATATATCGGACCGAGACGAGTTTGTTTCAAATTTCGCCACACCCTTCCGCCCCGCAAGGACGAAAATCTGGGGATATTCAAAATCTCAGAGACTATTAAGGCTAGAGTAACCAAATTTGGTATCCGCACTTCTGTTAGATCTACTATAAAACGTGTATCTCAAAATTTCGCCCCACCCCTTCCGCCACACAAAGGACGAAAATCTGTTGCATCCACAATATTGCACATTCGAGAAAACTAAAAACGCAGAATCATAGATATGACTATATCTATCAGATTACTGAATCTGGATCAGATCAGATCATTTTTATAGCCAATAGGAACAAATCAATTTGCAGTGGCTACGCAGCGCCGACGTCACGCTCAGACTGATTTTCTGTCTCTCTCGCACGCACTTTTTGTCGTGTCGTTTAATATTAGCTGCGTCTGCCGGAGGAGAGCCATACTGACAAGTTTCGGGTATAATTGTAGAGTTACGGTGTCGCAGCAACTCACAACGTTCCCCTCGTTCTTTAGATTTCATGTGCCAGGCTAAAACCATTCTCTTTCGTCACACGATGTATACAGTTTTATAGTTAGTTATGTAACCAGCCAACATAATGGTTTTTGGAAAATAATGGGTATGAGAGCAACATTAATTTTTCTTGAGATTACAAAGCAGTACACTCTAGTACGTTCACGTGCATATATACTCGTATTAAATATCTTTTCCGCCCACTTCCGCCCACAAAGGGCGAAAATCTGTGGCATCCACATTTTAAAGATACAAGAAAACCAAAAACGCAGATCGTAAGAGAATGGCCATATCTTTTAGACTGCAGAATTTGAATAAGATCGTATTATTATTAAAGCCGCATCAAGAAAACAATTTCAGTTTTCTCGCCCTGTTCTCCTCTAACACACACGTAGCATTGCCGCTTTGCTTAGAGTAAAACATTAGCGCCTAGATCTCAGAGACTATAAAAGCTAGAGCAACCAAATTTGGTATCCGCACTCCTGTTAGATTCACTATAAAAACGTGTATATCAAATTTCACCCACCCCTTACACCCACACAAAGACGAAAATCTGTTGCATCCACAATATTGCACATTCGAGAAAACTAAAAACGCAGAATCATAGATATTGACTATATCTATCAGATTACTGCATCTGGATCAGATCAGATCATTTTATAGCCAATAGGAAAAATCAATTTGCAGTGGCTACGCAGCGCCCGACGTCACGCTCAGACTGATTTTCTGTCTCTCTCGCACGCACTCTTTGTCGTGTCGTTTAATATTAGCGGCGTCTGCCGGAGAAGAGCTATACTGACTTAGTATCGGTATAACTGTAGAGTTGCGGTGTCCGCACCAACTCACAACGTTCCCCTCGTTCCTTTAGATTTCATGTGCCAGGCTAAAACCATTCTCTTCGTCAACGATGTATACAGTTTTATAGTTTGTTATGTAACCCAGCAACATAATGGTTTTTGGAAACTAATGGGTATGAGAGCAACATTAATTATACCGATACTCAAAATGAGTATTGGGTATATTAGATTTGTGGTAAAAGTGGATGTGTGTAACGTCCAGAAGGAATCGTTTCCGACCCATAAAGTATATATATTCTGGATCAGCATCAATAGCGAGTCGATTGAGCCCTGTCTGTCAGTCTGTCTGTCGTCTGTCCGTCCGTCCGTCTGTCCGTCCCTTCAGCGCCTAGTGCTCAAAGACTATAAGAGCTAGAGCAACGATGTTTTGGATCCAGATTCTGTGATATGTCACTGCTACAAAAATATTTCAAAACTTCGCCCGCCACTTCCGCCCACACAAAGGACGAAAATCTGTTGCATCCACAATATTGCACATTCGAGAAAACTAAAAACGCAGAATCATAGATAATGACCATATCTATCAGATTGCTGAATCTGGATCAGATCAGATCATTTTTATAGCCAAAAGGAACAAATCAATTTGCACTGGCTACGCAGCGCCCGACGTCACGCTCAGACTGATTTTCTGTCTCTCTCTGCACGCACTTTTTGTCGTGTCGTTTAATATTAGCTGCGTCTGCCGGAGGAGAGCATACTGACAAAGTTTCGGGTATAATTGTAGAGTTGCGGTGTCCGCAGCAACTCACAACGTTCCCCTCGTTCCTTTAGATTTCATGTGCAGGCTAAAACCATTCTCTTTCGTCACACGATGTATACAGTTTTATAGTTAGTTATGTAACCAGCCAACATAATGGTTTTTGGAAACTAATGGGTATGAGAGCAACATTAATTATACCGATACTCAAAATGAGTATTGGTGTATATTAGATTTGTGGTAAAAGTGATGTGTGTAACGTCCAGAAGTAATCGTTTCCGACCCATAAAGTATATATATTCTTGATCAGCATCAATAGCCGAGTCGATTGAGCCTGTCTGTCTGTCTGTCTGTCCGTCTGTCGTCTGTCCGTCGTCCGTCTGCCCTTCAGCGCCTAGTGCTCAAAGACTATAAGAGCTAAGCAACGATGTTTTGGATCCAGACTTCTGTGATATGTCACTGCTACAAAATATTTCAAAACTTCGCCCCGCCACTTCCGCCCCAAAAGACGAAAATCTGTGGCATCCACAATTTTAAAGATATGAGAAACAAAACGTAGATTGTAGAGAATGACCATATCTTTAGACTGCAGAATCTGAATTGGATCGTATTATTATTATAGCCAGCATCAAGAAAACAATTTCATTTTTTCTCGCCTGTCTCTCTCTAACACACACGTAGCATAGCGGCTTTGCTTAGAGTAAAACATTAGCGCCTAGATCTCAGAGACTATAAAGCTAGAGCAACCAAATTTGGTATCCACACTCCTAATATATCGGACCGAGACGAGTTTGTTTCAAATTTCGCACACCCCTTCCGCCCCGCAAGGACGAAAATCTGGGGATATTCAAAATCTCAGAGACTATTAAGGCTAGAGTAACCAAATTTGGTATCCGCACTTCTGTTAGATCTTACTATAAAACGTGTATCTCAAATTTCGCCCCACCCCTTTCCGCCCACACAAAGGACGAAATCTGTTGCATCCACAATATTGCACATTCGAGAAAACTAAAAACGCAGAATCATAGATATGACTATATCTATCAGATTACTGCAATCTGGATCAGATCAGATCATTTTTATAGCCAATAGGAACAAATCAATTTGCAGTGGCTACGCAGCGCCCGACGTCACGCTCAGACTGATTTTCTGTCTCTCTCGCACGCACTTTTTGTCGTGTCGTTTAATATTAGCTGCGTCTGCCGGAGGAGAGCCATACTGACAAGTTTCGGGTATAATTGTAGAGTTACGGTGTCCGCAGCAACTCACAACGTTCCCCTCGTTCTTTAGATTTCATGTGCCAGGCTAAAACCATTCTCTTTCGTCACACGATGTATACAGTTTTATAGTTAGTTATGTAACCAGCCAACATAATGGTTTTTTGGAAACTAATGGGTATGAGAAGCAACATTAATTTTCTTGAGATTACAAAGCAGTACACTCTAGTACGTTCACGTGATATATACTCGTATTAAATATCTTTCCGCCCACTTCCGCCCCACAAGGCGAAAATCTGTGGCATCCACATTTTAAAGATACAAGAAAACAAAAACGCAGAATCGTAGAGAATGCCATATCTTTTAGACTGCAGAATTTGAATAAGATCGTATTATTATTAAGCCAGCATCAAGAAAACAATTTCAGTTTTTCTCGCCCTGTCTCTCTCTAACACACACGTAGCATTGCCGCTTTGCTTAGAGTAAAACATTAGCGCTAGATCTCAGAGACTATAAAAGCTAGAGCAACCAAATTTGGTATCCGCACTCCTTGTTAGATCTCACTATAAAACGTGTATATCAAAATTTCACCCCACCCTTACACCCACACAAAGGACGAAATCTGTTGCATCCACAATATTGCACATTCGAGAAAACTAAAACGCAGAATCATAGATATTGACTATATCTATCAGATTACTGCATCTGGATCAGATCAGATCATTTTTATAGCCAATAGGAACAAATCAATTTGCAGTGGCTACGCAGCGCCCGACGTCACGCTCAACTGATTTTCTGTCTCTCTCGCACGCACTCTTTGTTGTGTCGTTTATATTAGCGGCGTCTGCCGGAGAAGAGCTATACTGACTTAGTATCGGGTATAACTGTAGAGTTGCGTGTCCGCAGCAACTCACAACGTTCCCCTCGTTCCTTTAGATTTCATGTGCAGGCTAAACCATTCTCTTTCGTCACACGATGTATACAGTTTTATAGTTTGTTATGTAACCCAGCCAACATAATGGTTTTGGAAACTAATGGTATGAGAGCAACATTAATTATACCCGATACTCAAATGAGTATTGGGGTATATTAGATTTGTGGTAAAAGTGGATGTGTGTAACGTCAGAAGGAATCGTTTCGACCCATAAAGTATATATATTCTGATCAGCATCAATAGCCGAGTCGATTGAGCCCTGTCTGTCAGTCTGTCTGTCCGTCTGTCGTCGTCCGTCTGTCCGTTCCCTTCAGCGCCTAGTGCTCAAAGACTATAAGAGCTAGAGCAACGATGTTTTGGATCCAGACTTCTGTGATATGTCACTGCTACAAAAATATTTCAAAACTTCGCCCGCCACTGCCGCCCCCACAAAGACGAAAATCTGTGGCATCCACAATTTTAAAGATATGAGAAAACCAAAACGTAGAGTTGTAGAGAATGACCATATCTTTAAGACTGCAGAATCTGAATTGGATCGTTTTATTATTATAGCCAGCATCAAGAAAACAATTTCATTTTTTCTCGCCCTGTCTCTCTCTAACACACACGTAGCATAGGCGGCTTTGCTTAGAGTAAAACATTAGCGCCTAGATCTCAGAGACTACAAAAGCTAGAGCAACCAAATTTGGTATCCACACTCCTAATATATCGGACCGAGACGAGTTTGTTTCAAAATTTCGCCACACCCACTTCCGCCCGCAAAGGACGAAAATCTGGGGATCCACAAATCTCAGAGACTATTAAGGCTAGAGTAACCAAATTTGGTATCCGCACTCCTGTTAGATTCACTATAAAACGTGTATCTCAAAATTTCACCCACCCCTTACGCCCACACAAAGACGAAATCTGTTGCATCCACAATATTGCACATTCGAGAAACTAAAAACGCAAATCATACATAATGACATATCTATCAGATTGCTGAATCTGGATCAGATCAGATCATTTTTATAGCCAAAAGGAACAAATCAATTTGCACTGGCTACGCAGCGTGGATGCACAGATTTTCGTCTTTGTGGGGGCGGAGTGGGCGGGCGAAGTTTTGAAATATTTTTGTAGCAGTGACATATCACAGAAGTCTGGATCCAAAACATCGTTGCTCTAGCTCTTATAGTCTTTGATCACTAGGCGCTGAGGGGACGGACAGACGGACGGACGGACAGACGGACAGACAGATAGACAACAGGCTCAATCGACTCGGCTATGATGCTGATCCAGAATATTATACTTTATGGGGTGGAAAGATTACTTCTGGACGTTACACACATCCACTTTTACCACAAATCTAATATACCCCATACTCATTTTGAGTATCGGGTATATTAATGTTGCTCTCATACCCATTAGTTTCCAAAACCATTATGTTGGCTGGTTACATAACAAACTATAAAACTGTATACATCGTGTGACGAAAGAGAATGGTTTTAGCCTGGCACATGAATCTAAGGAACGAGGGGAACGTTGTGAGTTGCTGCGGACACCGCACTCTACAGTTATACCCGATTCTAAGTCAGTATAGCTCTTCTCCGGCAGACGCCGCTAATATTAAACGACACGACAAAGAGTGCGTGCGAGAGAGACAGAAAATCAGTCTGAGCGTGACGTCGGCGCTGCGTAGCACTGCAAATTGATTTGTTCCTTTGGCTATAAAAATGATCTGATCTGATCCAGATGCAGCAATCTGATAGATATGTCATTATCTATGATTCTGCGTTTTTAGTTTTCTCGAATGTGCAATATTGTGGATGCAACAGATTTTCGTCCTTTGTGTGGCGTAAGGGGGTGGGGCGAATTTGAGATACACGTTTTATAGTGAGATCTACAGGAGTGCGGATACCAAATTTGGTTACTCTAGCCTTAATAGTCTCTGAGATTTTCGAATATCCCCAGATTTTCGTCCTTTGCGGGGGCGGAAGGGGTGTGGCGAATTTTGAAACAAACTCGTCTCGGTCCGATATATTAGGAGTGTGGATACAAATTTGGTTGCTCTAGCTTTTATAGTCTCTGAGATCTAGGCGCTAATGTTTTACTCTAAGCAAAGCGCTATGCTACGTGTGTGTTAGAGAGAGACAGGGCGAGAAAAAATGAAATTGTTTTCTTGATGCTGGCTATAATAATAATACTATTTATTCAAATTGTGCAGTCTAAAAGATATGGCATTCTCTACGATACTGCGTTTTTGGTTTTCTCGTATCTTTAAAATTGTGATGCCACAGATTTTCGCCCTTTGTGGGGCGGAAGTGGGCGGAAAAGATATTTAATACGAGTATATATGCACGTGAACGTACTAGAGTGTACTGCTTTGTAATCTCAAGAAAATTAATGTTGCTCTCATACCCATTAGTTTCCAAAAACCATTATGTTGGCTGGGTTACATAATAACTATAAAACTATATTAGATTTGTGTAAAAGTGGATGTGTGTAACGTCCAGAAGGAATCGTTTCCGACCATCAAGTATATATATCTTGATCAGCATCATAGCCGAGTCGAATGGCTGTCTGTCTGTCGTCCGTCTGTCGTCTGTCGTCTGTCCGTCCGTCCGTCTGTCCGTCTGTCCGTCCCCTTCAGCGCTAGTGCTCAAAGACTATAAGAGCTAGAGCAACGATGTTTTGGATCCAGACTTCTGTGATATGTCACTGCTACAAAATATTTCAAACTTCGCCCGCCACTTCGCCCCACAAAGGACGAAAATCTGTGGCATCACAATTTTAAAGATATGAGAAACCAAAAACGTAGATTGTAGAGAATGACATATCTTTAAGACTGCGGAATCTGAATTGGATCGTATTATTATTATAGCAGCATCAAGAAAACAATTTCATTTTTTCTCGCCCTGTCTCTCTCTAACACACACGTAGCATAGGCGGCTTTGCTTAGAGTAAAACATTAGCGCTAGATTCAGAGACTACAAAGCTAGAGCAACCAAATTTGGTATCCACACTCCTAATATATCGGACGAGACGAGTTTGTTTCAAAATTTCGCCACACCCCTTCGCCCCGCAAAGGACGAAATCTGGGATATTCAAAATCTCAGAGACTATTAAGGCTAGAGTAACCAAATTTGGTATCCGCACTCCTGTTAGATCTACTATAAAACGTGTATCTCAAATTTCACCCACCCCTTCGCACACAAAGGACGAAATCTGTTGCATCACAATATTGCACATTCGAGAAAACTAAAAACGCAGAATCATAGATAATGACATATCTATCAGATTGCTGAATCTGGATCAGATCAGATCATTTTTATAGCCAAAGGAACAAATCAATTTGCATGGCTACGCAGCGCCGACGTCACGCTCAGACTGATTTTCTGTCTCTCTCGCACGCACTCTTTGTCGTGTCGTTTAATATTAGCGCGTCTGCGGAGGAGAGCCATACTGACTAGTATCGGGTATAATGTAGAGTTGCGGTGTCGCAGCAACTCACAACGTTCCCCTCGTTATACCGATACTCAAAATGAGTATTGGGGTATATTAGATTTGTGGTAAAAGTGGATGTGTGTAACGTCAGAAGGAATCGTTTCCGACCCATAAAGTATATATATTCTTGATCAGCATCAATAGCCGAGTCGATTGAGCCTGTCTGTCTGTCGTCTGTCCGTCTGTCCGTCGTCGTCTGTCCGTCCTTCAGCGCCTAGTGCTCAAAGACTATAAGAGCTAGAGCAACGATGTTTTGGACCAGACTTCTGTGATATGTCACTGCTACAAAATATTTCAAAACTTCGCCGCCACTTCCGCCCACAAAGGACGAAAATCTGTGGCATCCACAATTTTAAAGATATGAGAAAACCAAAACGTAGAATTGTAGAGAATGACATATCTTTAAGACTGCGGAATCTGAATTGGATCGTATTATTATTATAGCCAGCATCAAGAAAACAATTTCATTTTTTCTCGCCTGTCTCTCTCTAACACACACGTAGCATAGGCGGCTTTGCTTAGAGTAAAACATTAGCGCTAGATCTCAGAGACTACAAAAGCTAGAGCAACAAATTTGGTATCCACACTCCTAATATATCGGACCGAGACGAGTTTGTTTCAAAATTTCGCCACACCCCTTCCGCCCCGCAAAGGAGAAAATCTGGGGATATTCAAAATTCAGAGACTATTAAGGCTAGAGTAACCAAATTTGGTATCCGCACTCTGTTAGATCTACTATAAAACGTGTATCTCAAAATTTCGCCCACCCCTTCCGCCACACAAAGGACGAAATCTGTTGCATCCACAATATTGCACATTCGAGAAAACTAAAAACGCAGAATCATAGATAATGACCATATCTATCAGATTGCTGAATCTGGATCAGATCAGATCATTTTTATAGCCAATAGGAACAAATCAATTTGCACTGGCTACGCAGCGCCCGACGTCACGCTCAGACTGATTTTCTGTCTCTCTCGCACGCACTCTTTGTCGTGTCGTTTAATATTAGCGGCGTCTGCGGAGGAGAGCCTACTGACAAGTTTCGGGTATAATGTAGAGTTGCGGTGTCCGCAGCAACTCACAACGTTCCCCTCGTTATACCGATATCAAATGTGTATTGGGTATATTAGATTTGTGGTAAAGTGGATGTGTGTAAGTCAGAAGGAATCGTTTCCGACCCATAAGTATATATTTTTGATCAGCATCAATAGCGAGTCGATTGAGAGCCTTTGTCTGTCCGTCTGTCGTCGTAGTCTGTCGTCATTCAGCGCTAGTGTCAAAGACTATAGAGTAGAGCAACGATGTTTTGGACAGATTATGTGATATGTCACTGTACAAAATATTTCAAAACTTCGCCCGCCATTCCGTCCCACAAGGACGAAATCTGTGGATCCACATTTTAAAGATATGAGAAAACCAAAACGTAGAATTGTAGAGAATGACATATCTTTAGACTGCAGATTGATTGGATGATATTATTATAGCCAGCATCAAGAAAACAATTTCATTTTTTCTCGCCTGTCTCTCTCTAACACACACGTGCATGGCGGCTTTGCTTAGAGTAAAATTAGGCTAGATCTCAGAGACTATAAAGCTAGAGCAACAAATTTGGTATCACACTCCTATATATCGGACCGAGACGAGTTTGTTCAAATTTCGCCACACCCTTCCGCCCCGCAAAGGACGAAAATCTGGGGATATTCAAAATCTCAGAGACTATTAAGGCTAGAGTAACCAAATTTGGTATCCGCACTCCTGTTAGATCTTACTATAAAACGTGTATCTCAAAATTTCACCCCACCCTTCGCCACACAAAGGACGAAAATCTGTTGCATCCACAATATTGCACATTCGAGAAAACTAAAAACGCAGAATCATAGATAATGACCATATCTATCAGATTGCTGAATCTGGATCAGATCAGATCATTTTTATAGCCAATAGGAACAAATCAATTTGCAGTGGCTACGCAGCGCCCGACGTCACGCTCAGACTGATTTTCTGTCTCTCTCGCACGCACTCTTTGTCGTGTCGTTTAATATTAGCGGCGTCTGCGGAGGAGAGCATACTGACTAGTTCGGGTATAATGTAGAGTTGCGGTGTCGCAGCAACTCACAACGTTCCCCTCGTTATACCGATACTCAAAATGAGTATTGGGGTATATTAGATTTGTGGTAAAAGTGGATGTGTGTAACGTCCAGAAGGAATCGTTTCCGACCCATAAAGTATATATATTCTTGATCAGCATCAATAGCCGAGTCGATTGAGCCCTGTCTGTCTGTCGTCGTCTGTCGTCCGTCGTCTGTCCGTCCCTTCAGCGCCTAGTGCTCAAAGACTATAAGAGCTAGAGCAACGATGTTTTGGACCAGACTTCTGTGATATGTCACTGCTACAAAAATATTTCAAAACTTCGCCCGCCACTTCCGCCCCACAAAGACGAAAATCTGTGGCATCCACAATTTTAAAGATATGAGAAAACCAAAACGTAGATTGTAGAGAATGACCATATCTTTAAGACTGCGAATCTGAATTGGATCGTATTATTATTATAGCCAGCATCAAGAAAACAATTTCATTTTTTCTCGCCCTGTCTCTCTCTAACACACACGTAGCATAGGCGGCTTTGCTTAGAGTAAAACATTAGCGCCTAGATCTCAGAGACTACAAAAGCTAGAGCAACCAAATTTGGTATCCACACTCCTAATATATCGGACCGAGACGAGTTTGTTTCAAAATTTCGCCACACCCTTCGCCCCGCAAAGGAGAAAATCTGGGGATATTCAAAAATCTCAGAGACTATTAAGGCTAGAGTAACCAATTTGGTATCCGCACTTCTGTTAGATCTTACTATAAAACGTGTATCTCAAAATTTCGCCCACCCCTTCCGCCACACAAAGGACGAAAATCTGTTGCATCCACAATATTGCACATTCGAGAAAACTAAAAACGCAGAATCATAGATAATGACCATATCTATCAGATTGCTGAATCTGGATCAGATCAGATCATTTTTATAGCCAATAGGAACAAATCAATTTGCAGTGGCTACGCAGCGCCGACGTCACGCTCAGACTGATTTTCTGTCTCTCTCGCACGCACTTTTGTCGTGTCGTTTAATATTAGCGGCGTCTGCGGAGGAGAGCCATACTGACTAGTATCGGGTATAATGTAGAGTTGCGGTGTCCGCAGCAACTCACAACGTTCCCCTCGTTCTTTAGATTTCAATGTGCAGGCTAAACCATTCTCTTTCGTCACACGATGTATAAGTTTTATAGTTTGTTATGTAACCCAGCAACATAATGTTTTTGGAATAATGGTATGAGAACTTATTATACCCGATACTCAATGAGTATTGGGGTATATTAGATTTGTGGTAAAAGTGGATGTGTGTAACGTCAGAAGGAATCGTTTCCGACCAAATAAAGTATATATATTCTTGATCAGCATCAATAGCCGAGTCGATTGAGCCCTGTCTGTCTGTCCGTCTGTCCGTCCGTCCGTCGGTCCGTCCCCTTCAGCGCCTAGTGCGCAAAGACTATAAGATCTAGAGTTCTAGAGTGTAAAATCTCAAACCAGATCGTATAATTATTATAGCCAGAAATCAAGAAAACAATTTCATTCTTTTCGTCTGTCTCTCTCTAACACACAGTTTCATGTTGGCTTTGCCATTGCAAAATATGAGTTCAAGGATCTCAGAACCTATAAGAGCAGAGCAACCAAATTTGGTATCCACACTCCTGTGATATCGGACCTTGACGTTTCGTGTCAAAATTTCGCCACACCCCTTCCGCCCCGCAAAGGTCGAAAATCTGGGCATCACAAATCTCAGAGACTATTAAGGCTAGAGTAACCAAATTTGGTATCCGCACTCCTGTTAGATCTCACTATAAAACGTGTATCTCAAAATTTCACCCACCCCTTCCGCCACACAAAGGACGAAAATCTGTTGCATCCACAATATTGCACATTCGAGAAACTAAAAACGCAGAATCATAGATAATGACTATATCTATCAGATTGCTGAATCTGGATCAGATCAGATCATTTTTGTAGCCAAAAGCAAGAAATCAATTTGCAGTGGCACGCAGCGCCGACGTCACGCTCAGACTGATTTTCTGTCTCTCTCGCACGCACTCTTTGTCGTGTCGTTTAATATTAGCGGCGTCTGCCGGAGAAGAGCCATACTGATTAGTATCGGGTATAACTGTAGAGTTGCGGTGTCCGCAGAACTCACAACGTTCCCCCTCGTTCTTTAGATTTCATGTGCCAGGCTAAAACCATTCTCTTTCGTCACACGATGTATACAGTTTTATAGTTTGTTATGTAACCAGCCAACATAATGGTTTTTGGAAACTAATGGGTATGAGAGCAACATTAATTATACCGATACTCAAATGAGTATTGGGGTATATTAGATTTGTGGTAAAAGTGGATGTGTGTAACGTCCTGAAGGAATCGTTTCCGACCCCATAAAGTATATATATTCTTGATCAGCGTCAATAGCCGAGTCGATTGAGCCCTGTCTGTCTGTCCGTCTGTCCGTCTGTCCGTCCGCCGTCTGTCCGTCCCCTTCAGCGCCTATGCTCAAAGACTATAAGAGCTAGAGCAACGATGTTTTGGACCCAGACTTCTGTGATATGTCACTGCTACAAAAATATTTCAAAACTCCGCCCTGCCACTTCGCCCCCACAAAGGACGAAAATCTGGGATATTCGAAAATCTCAGAGACTATTAAGGTAGAGTAACCAAATTTGGTATCCGCACTTCTGTTAGATCTTACTATAAACGTGTATCTCAAAATTTCGCCCCACCCCTTCCGCCCACACAAAGGACGAAAATCTGTTGCATCCACAATATTGCACATATCGAGAAAACTAAAAACGCAGAATCATAGATAATGACCATATCTATCAGATTGCTGAATCTGGATCAGATCAGATCATTTTTATAGCCAATAGGAACAAATCAATTTGCAGTGGCTACGCAGCGCCCGACGTCACGCTCAGACTGATTTTCTGTCTCTCTCGCACGCACTCTTTGTCGTGTCGTTTAATATTAGCGGCGTCTGCCGGAGGAGAGCCATACTGACTTAGTATCGGGTATAACTGTAGAGTTGCGGTGTCCGCAGCAACTCAAACGTTCCCCTCGTCCTTTAGATTTCATGTGCCAGGCAAAACCATTCTCTTTCGTCACACGATGTATACAGTGTATAGTTAGTTATGTAACCTGCCAACATAAGGTTTTGGAAACTAATGGGTATGAGAGCAACATTAATTTTTCTTGAGATTACAAAGCAGTACACTCTAGTACGTTACGTCAATATACTCGTATTAAATATCTTTCCGCCCACTTCCGCCCCACAAAGGGCGAAAATCTGTGGCATCCAAATTTTAAGATACGAGAAAACAAAAACGCAGTATCGTAGAGAATGCCATATCTTTTAGATGCACAATTAATAAGATAGTATTATTATTATAGCCAGCATCAAGAAAACAATTTCATTTTTTCTCGCCTGTCTCTCTCTAACACACGTAGCATAGCGCTTTGCTTAGAGTAAAACATTAGCGCTAGATCTCAGAGACTATAAAAGCTAGAGCAACCAAATTTGGTATCCACACTCCTATATATCGGACCGAGACGAGTTTGTTTCAAAATTTCGCCACACCCCTTCCGCCCCGCAAGGACGAAAATCTGGGATATTCAAAAATCTCAGAGACTATTAAGGCTAGAGTAACAAATTTGGTATCCGCATTCTGTTAGATCTTACTATAAAACGTGTATCTCAAAATTTCGCCCACCCCTTCCGCCACACAAAGACGAAAATCTGTTGCATCCACAATATTGCACATTCGAGAAACTAAAAACGCAGAATCATAGATAATGACCATATCTATCAGATTGCTGAATCTGGATCAGATCAGATCATTTTTATAGCCAAAAGGAACAAATCAATTTGCACTGGCTACGCAGCGCCCGACGTCACGCTCAGACTGATTTTCTGTCTCTCTCGCACGCACTTTTTGTCGTGTCGTTTAATATTAGCTGCGTCTGCCGGAGGAGAGCCATACTGACAAGTTCGGGTATAATTGTAGAGTTGCGGTGTCCGCAGCAACTCACAACGTTCCCCTCGTTCCTTTAGATTTCATGTGCAGGCTAAAACATTCTCTTTCGTCACACGATGTATACAGTTTTATAGTTAGTTATGTAACCAGCCAACATAATGGTTTTTGGAAACTAATGGGTATGAGGCAACATTATTTTTCTTGAGATTACAAAGCAGTACACTCTAGTACGTTCTGTGCATATATACTCGTATTAAATATTTTTCCGCCACTTCCGCCCCACAAAGGCGAAAATCTGTGGCATCCACAATTTTAAAGATACAAGAAAACCAAAAACGCAGAATCGTAGAGAATGCCATATCTTTTAGACTGCAGAATTTGAATAAGATCGTATTATTATTAAGCCGCATCAAGAAAACAATTTCATTTTTTCTCGCCCTGTCTCTCTCTAACACACACGTAGCATAGCCGGCTTTGCTTAGAGTAAAACATTAGCGCTAGATCTCAGAGACTATAAAAGCTAGAGCAACAAATTTGGTATCCGCACTCCTGTTTAGATCTCACTATAAAACGTGTATATCAAAATTTCACCCCACCCCCTTACACCCACACAAAGGACGAAAATCTGTTGCATCCACAATATTGCACATTCGAGAAAACTAAAACGCAGAATCATAGATAATGACTATATCTATCAGATTACTGCATCTGGATCAGATCAGATCTTTTTTATAGCCAATAGGAACAAATCAATTTGCAGTGGCTACGCAGCGCCGACTCACGCTCAGACTGATTTTCTGTCTCTCTCGCACGCACTCTTTGTCGTGTCGTTTAATATTAGCGCGTCTGCCGGAGAAGAGCTATACTGACTTAGTATCGGGTATAACTGTAGAGTTGCGGTGTCCGCAGCAACTCACAACGTTCCCCTCGTTCTTTAGATTTATGTGCAGGCTAAACATTCTCTTTCGTCACACGATTATACAGTTTTATAGTTTGTTATGTAACCCAGCAACATATGGTTTTTGGAAACTAATGGGTATGAGAGCAACATTAATTATACCCGATACTCAAAATGAGTATTGGGGTATATTAGATTTGTGGTAAAAGTGGATGTGTGTAACGTCCAGAAGGAATCGTTTCCGACCCCATAAAGTATATATATTCTGATCAGCATCAATAGCCGAGTCGATTGAGCCCTGTCTGTCGTCTGTCTGTCGTCTGTCCGTCGTCCGTCTGTCCGTCCCCTTCAGCGCCTAGTGCTCAAGACTATAAGAGCTAGAGCAACGATGTTTTGGATCCAGACTTCTGTGATATGTCACTGCTACAAAAATATTTCAAAACTTCGCCCCGCCCACTTCCGCCCCACAAAGGACGAAAATCTGTGGCATCCACAATTTTAAAGATATGAGAAAACCAAAACGTAGAATTGTAGAGAATGACCATATCTTTAAGACTGCAGAATCTGAATTGGATCGTATTATTATTATAGCCAGCATCAAGAAAACAATTTCATTTTTTCTCGCCCTGTCTCTCTCTAACACACACGTAGCATAGGCGGCTTTGCTTAGAGTAAAACATTAGCGCCTAGATCTCAGAGACTACAAAAGCTAGAGCAACCAAATTTGGTATCCACACTCCTAATATATCGGACCGAGACGAGTTTGTTTCAAATTTCGCCACACCCCCTTCCGCCCCCGCAAAGGACGAAATCTGGGATATTCAAAAATCTCAGAGACTATTAAGGCTAGAGTAACCAAATTTGGTATCCGCACTCCTGTTAGATCTCACTATAAAACGTGTATCTCAAAATTTCACCCACCCCTTACACCCACACAAAGGACGAAAATCTGTTGCATCCACAATATTGCACATTCGAGAAAACTAAAAACGCAGAATCATAGATAATGACTATATCTATCAGATTACTGCATCTGGATCAGATCAGATCTTTTTTATAGCCAATAGAACGAATCAATTTGCAGTGGCTACGCAGCGCCCGACATCACTCTCAGACTGATTTTCTGTCTCTCTCGCACGCACTCTTTGTCGTGTCGTTTAATATTAGCGGCGTCTGCCGGAGAAGAGCTATACTGACTTAGTATCGGGTATAACTGTAGAGTTGCGGTGTCCGCAGCAACTCACAACGTTCCCCTCGTTCCTTTAGATTTCATGTGCCAGCTAAACCATTCTCTTCGTCACAGATGTATAAGTTTATAGTTTGTTATGTAACCCAGCAACATAATGGTTTTTGAAACTAATGGTATGAGAGCACATTAATTATACCGATACTCAAAATGAGTATTGGGTATATTAGATTTGTGGTAAAAGTGGATGTGTGTAACGTCCAGAAGGAATCGTTTCCGACCCCATAAAGTATATATATTCTGGATCAGCATCAATAGCCGAGTCGATTGAGCCTGTCTGTCAGTCTGTCTGTCCGTCTGTCCGTCCGTCCGTCTGTCCGTCCCCTTCAGCGCCTAGTGCTCAAAGACTATAAGAGCTAGAGCAACGATGTTTTGGATCCAGACTTCTGTGATATGTCACTGCTACAAAAATATTTCAAAACTTCGCCCCGCCCACTTCCGCCCCACAAAGGACGAAAATCTGTGGCATCCACAATTTTAAAGATATGAGAAAACCAAAACGTAGAATGTAGAGAATGACCATATCTTTAAGACTGCGGAATCTGAATTGGATCGTATTATTATTATAGCCAGCATCAAGAAAACAATTTCATTTTTTCTCGCCCTGTCTCTCTCTAACACACACGTAGCATAGGCGGCTTTGCTTAGAGTAAAACATTAGCGCCTAGATCTCAGAGACTACAAAAGCTAGAGCAACCAAATTTGGTATCCACACTCCTAATATATCGGACCGAGACGAGTTTGTTTCAAAATTTCGCCACACCCCTTCCGCCCCCGCAAAGGACGAAAATCTGGGGATATTCAAAATCTCAGAGACTATTAAGGCTAGAGTAACCAAATTTGGTATCCGCACTTCTGTTAGATCTACTATAAAACGTGTATCTCAAATTTCGCCCCACCCCTTCCGCCACACAAAGGACGAAAATCTGTTGCATCCACAATATTGCACATTCGAGAAAACTAAAAACGCAGAATCATAGATAATGACATATCTATCAGATTGCTGAATCTGGATCAGATCAGATCATTTTTATAGCCAATAGAACAAATCAATTTGCACTGGCTACGCAGCGCCCGACGTCACGCTCAGACTGATTTTCTGTCTCTCTCGCACGCACTTTTTGTCGTGTCGTTTAATATTAGCTGCGTCTGCCGGAGGAAGCCATACTGACAAAGTTTCGGGTATAATGTAGAGTGCGGTGTCCGCAGCAACTCACAACGTTCCCCTCGTTCCTTTAGATTTCATGTGCCAGGCTAAAACCATTCTCTTTCGTCACACGATGTATACAGTTTTATAGTTAGTTATGTAACCCAGCCAACATAATGGTTTTTGGAAACTAATGGGTATGAGAGCAACATTAATTATACCCGATACTCAAAATGAGTATTGGTGTATATTAGATTTGTGGTAAAAGTGGATATGTGTAACGTCCAGAAGTAATCGTTTCCGACCCCATAAAGTATATTTATTCTGGATCAGCATCAATAGCCGAGTCGATTGAGCCCTGTCTGTCTGTCTGTCTGTCCGTCTGTCCGTCCGTCCGTCTGCCCGTCCCCTTCAGCGCCTAGTGCTCAAAGACTATAAGAGCTAGAGCAACGATGTTTTGGATCCAGACTTCTGTGATATGTCACTGCTACAAAAATATTTCAAAACTTCGCCCCGCCCACTTCCGCCCCCACAAAGAACGAAAATCTGTGGCATCCACAATTTTAAAGATATGAGAAAACAAAAACCGTAGAGTTGTAGAGAATGACCATATCTTTAAGACTGCGGAATCTGAATTGGATCGTTTTATTATTATAGCCAGAATCAAGAAAACAATTTCATTTTTTCTCGCCCTGTCTC
>NW_022881626.1:0-26815 GCF_003369915.1 Drosophila miranda | reverse complement strand
GTTTTGGATCCAGATTCTGTGATATGTCACTGCTACAAGAATATTTTAAAACTTGTGCCGCACGCCCATTTCCGCCCCACAAAGGGCGAAAAATCTGTGGCATCCACAATTTCGACGATACGAGAAACTAAAAAACGCAGAATCGTAGAAGATGACTATATCTTCTAGAGTGCAAAATCTAAATCAGATCGTATAATTATTATAGCCAGAATCAAGAAAACAATTTCATTTTTTCTCGCCCTGTCTCTCTCTAACACACCGTAGCAAAGCCGGCTTTGCTTAGAGTAAAACATTAGCGCCTAGATCTCAGAGACTATAAAGCTAGAGCAACCAAATTTGGTATCCACACTCCTAATATATCGGACCGAGACTAGTTTGTTGCAAAAATTTCGCCACACCCCCTTCCGCCCCGCAAAGGACGAAAAATCTGGGGATATTCAAAAATCTCAGAGACTATTAAGGTAGAGTAACCAAATTTAGTAATCCGCACTCCTGTTAGATCTTACTATAAAACGTGTATCTCAAAATTTCGCCCACCCCCTTCCGCCCACACAAAGACGAAAATCTGTTGCATCCACAATATTGCACATTCGAGAAAACTAAAAACGCAGAATCATAGATAATGACCATATCTAATCAGATTGCTGAATCTGGATCAGATCAGATCATTTTTATAGCCAATAGGAACAAATCAATTTGCAGTGGCTACGCAGCGCCCGACGTCACGCTCAGACTGATTTTCTGTCTCTCTCGCACGCACTCTTTGTCGTGTCGTTTAATATTAGCGGCGTCTGCCGGAGGAGAGCCATACTGACTTAGTATCGGGTATAACCGTAGAGTTCCGGTGTCCGCAGCAACTCACTACGTTCCCCCTCGTTTATAGCGCCTAGTGCTCAAAGACTATAAGAGCTAGAGCAACGATGTTTTGGATCCAGACTTCTGTGATATGTCACTGCTACAAAGAATATTTTAAAACTTTGCCCCGCCCATTTCGCCCCCACAAAGGACGAAAATCTGTGGCATCCACAATTTCGACAATACGAGAAAACTAAAAACGCAGAATCGTAGAAGATGACTATATCTTCTAGAGTGCAAAATCTAAATCAGATCGTATAATTATTATAGCCAGAATCAAGAAAACAATTTCATTTTTTCTCGCCCTGTCTCTCTCTAAACACACGTAGCAAAGCGGCTTTGCTTAGAGTAAAACATTAGCGCCTAGATCTCAGAGACTAAAAGCTAGAGCAACCAAATTTGGTATCCACACTCCTAATATATCGGACCGAGACGAGTTTGTTTCAAAATTTCGCCACACCCCCTTCCGCCCCGCAAAGGACGAAAATCTGGGGATATTCAAAAATCTCAGAACTATTAAAGCTAGAGCAACCAAATTTAGTATCCGCACTCCTAGATATATCGGAAGACGTGTATTCAAAATTGCCCCACCCCCTTCCGCCCCAAAGGACGAAAATCTGGGGATATTCAAAAATCTCAGAGACTATTGAGTAGAGTAAGCAAATTTGGTATCCGCACTCCTGTTAGATTTACTATAAAACGTGTATCTCAAAATTTCCCCACCCCCTTCCGCCCACACAAAGGACGAAATCTGTTGCATCCACAATATTGTACATTCGAGAAAACTAAAAACGCAGAATCATAGATAATGACCATATCTATCAGATTGCTGAATCTGGATCAGATCAGATCATTTTTATAGCCAATAGGAACAAATCAATTTGCAGTGGCTACGCAGCGCCCGACGTCACGCTCAGACTGATTTTCTGTCTCTCTCGCACGCACTCTTTGTCGTGTCGTTTAATATTAGCGGCGTCTGCCGGAGGAGAGCCATACTGACTTAGTATCGGTATAACTGTAGAGTTGCGGTGTCCGCAGCAACTCACAACGTTCCCCCTCGTTATACCCGATACTCAAAATGAGTATTGGGTATATTAGATTGTGGTAAAAGTGGATGTGTGAACGCCAAAAGGAATCGTTTCCGACCCCATAAAGTATATATATTCTTGATCAGCATCAATAGCCAAGTCGATTGAGCCATGTCTGTCTGTCCGTCTGTCCGTCTGTCCGTCCGTCCGTCTGTCCGTCTGTCGTCCCTTCAGCGCCTAGTGCTCAAAGACTATAAGAGCTAGAGCAACGATGTTTTGGATCCAGACTTCTGTGATATGTCACTGCTACAAGAATATTTTAAAACTTTGCCCCGCCCATTTCCGCCCCCACAAAGGGCGAAAATCTGTGGCATCCACAATTTCGACGATACGAGAAAACTAAAACCGCAGAATCGTAGAAGATGACTATATCTTCTAGAGTGCAAAATCTAAATCAGATCGTATAATTATTATAGCAGAATCAAGAAAACAATTTCATTTTTTCTCGCCCTGTCTCTCTCTAACACACACGTAGCAAGCCGGCTTTGCTTAGAGTAAAACATTAGCGCCTAGATCTCAGAGACTATAAAAGCTAGAGCAACCAAATTTGGTATCCACACTCCTAATATATCGGACCGAGACTAGTTTGTTGCAAAATTTCGCCACACCCCTTCCGCCCCGCAAAGGACGAAAATCTGGGGATATTCAAAAATCTCAGAGACTATTAAAGGTAGAGTAACCAAATTTAGTATCCGCACTCCTGTTAGATTTTACTATAAAACGTGTATCTCAAAATTTCGCCCCACCCCCTTCCGCCCACACAAAGGACGAAAATCTGTTGCATCCACAATATTGCACATTCGAGAAAACTAAAAACGCAGAATCATAGATAATGACATATCTATCAGATTGCTGAATCTGGATCAGATCAGATCATTTTTATAGCCAATAGGAACAAATCAATTTGCAGTGGCTACGCAGCGCCCGACGTCACGCTCAGACTGATTTTCTGTCTCTCTCGCACGCACTCTTTGTCGTGTCGTTTAATATTAGCGGCGTCTGCCGGAGGAGAGCCATACTGACTTTAGTATCGGGTATAACCGTAGAGTTCCGGTGTCCGCAGCAACTCACTACGTTCCCCCTCGTTATAGCGCCTAGTGCTCAAAGACTATAAGAGCTAGAGCAACGATGTTTTGGATCCAGACTTCTGTGATATGTCACTGCTACAAGAATATTTTAAAACTTTGCCCGCCCATTTCCGCCCCACAAAGGGCGAAAATCTGTGCATCCACAATTTCGACGATACGAGAAAACTAAAAACGCAGAATCGTAGAAGATGACTATATCTTCTAGAGTGCAAATCTAAATCAGATCGTATAATTATTATAGCCAGAATCAAGAAAACAATTTCATTTTTTCTCGCCCTGTCTCTCTCTAACACACACGTAGCAAAGCCGGCTTTGCTTAGAGTAAAACATTAGCGCCTAGATCTCAGAGACTATAAAAGCTAGAGCAACCAAATTTGGTATCCACACTCCTAATATATCGGACCGAGACTAGTTTGTTGCAAATTTCGCCACACCCCTTCGCCCCGCAAAGGACGAAATCTGGGGATATTCAAAATCTCAGAGACTATTAAAGGTAGAGTAACCAAATTTAGTATCCGCACTCCTGTTAGATTTTACTATAAACGTGTATCTCAAAATTTCGCCCCACCCCCTTCCGCCCACACAAAAAGGACGAAAATCTGTTGCATCCACAATATTGCACATTCGAGAAAACTAAAAACGCAGAATCATAGATAATGACCATATCTATCAGATTGCTGAATCTGATCAGATCAGATCATTTTTATAGCCAATAGGAACAAATCAATTTGCAGTGGCTACGCAGCGCCCGACGTCACGCTCAGACTGATTTTCTGTCTCTCTCGCACGCACTCTTTGTCGTGTCGTTTAATATTAGCGGCGTCTGCCGGAGGAGAGCCATACTGACTTAGTATCGGGTATAACGTAGAGTTCCGGTGTCCGCAGCAACTCACTACGTTCCCCTCGTTATAGCGCTAGTGCTCAAAGACTATAAGAGCTAGAGCAACGATGTTTTGGATCCAGACTTCTGTGATATGTCACTGCTACAAGAATATTTTAAAACTTTGCCCGCCCATTTCCGCCCCACAAAGGACGAAATCTGTGGCATCCACAATTTCGACAATACGAGAAAACTAAAAACGCAGAATCGTAGAAGATGACTATATCTTCTAGAATGCAAAATCTAAATCAGATCGTATAATTATTATAGCCAGAATCAAGAAAACAATTTCATTTTTTCTCGCCCTGTCTCTCTCTAACACACACGTAGCAAAGCGGCTTTGCTTAGAGTAAAACATTAGCGCCTAGATCTCAGAGACTATAAAAGCTAGAGCACCAATTTGGTATCCACCTCTATATATCGGACCGAGACGAGTTTGTTTCAAATTTCGCCACACCCTTCCGCCCGCAAAGGACGAAATCTGGGATATTCAAAAATCTCAGAGACTATTAAAGTAGAGTAACCAAATTTAGTATCCGCACTCCTGTTGATTTTACTATAAACGTGTATCTCAAAATTTCGCCCACCCCTTCGCCCCCGCAAAGGACGAAAATCTGGGGATATTCAAAAATCTCAGAGACTATTAAGGTAGAGTAACCAAATTTAGTATCCGCACTCCTGTTAGATTTTACTATAAAACGTGTATCTCAAAAATTTCGCCCCACCCCCTTCCGCCCACACAAAAGACGAAAATCTGTTGCATCCACAATATTGCACATTCGAGAAAACTAAAAACGCAGAATCATAGATAATGACCATATCTATCAGATTGCTGAATCTGGATCAGATCAGATCATTTTTATAGCCAATAGGAACAAATCAATTTGCAGTGGCTACGCAGCGCCCGACGTCACGCTCAGACTGATTTTCTGTCTCTCTCGCACGCACTCTTTGTCGTGTCGTTTAATATTAGCGGCGTCTGCCGGAGGAGAGCCATACTGACTTAGTATCGGTATAACTGTAGAGTTGCGGTGTCCGCAGCAACTCACAAACGTTCCCCCTCGTTTATACCCGATACTCCAAAATGAGTATTGGGGTATATTAGATTTGTGGTAAAAAGTGGATGTGTGAACGTCCAAAAGGAATCGTTTCCGACCCATAAAGTATATATATTCTTGATCAGCATCAATAGCCAAGTCGATTGAGCCATGTCTGTCTGTCCGTCTGTCCGTCTGTCCGTCCGTCCGTCTGTCCGTCTGTCCGTCCCTTCAGCGCCTAGTGCTCAAAGACTATAAGAGCTAGAGCAACGATGTTTTGGATCCAGACTTCTGTGATATGTCACTGCTACAAGAATATTTTAAAACTTTGCCCCGCCCATTTCCGCCCCCACAAAGGGCGAAAATCTGTGGCATCCACAATTTCGACGATACGAGAAAACTAAAAACGCAGAATCGTAGAAGATGACTATATCTTCTAGAGTGCAAAATCTAAATCAGATCGTATATAATTATTATAGCCAGAATCAAGAAAACAATTTCATTTTTTCTCGCCCTGTCTCTCTCTAACACACACGTAGCAAAGCCGGCTTTGCTTAGAGTAAAACATTAGCGCCTAGATCTCAGAGACTATAAAAGCTAGAGCAACCAAATTTGGTATCCACACTCCTAATATATCGGACCGAGACTAGTTTGTTGCAAAATTTCGCCACACCCCTTCCGCCCCGCAAAGGACGAAAATCTGGGGATATTCAAAAAATCTCAGAGACTATTAAAGGTAGAGTAACCAAATTTAGTATCCGCACTCCTGTTAGATTTTACTATAAAACGTGTATCTCAAAATTTCGCCCCACCCCCTTCCGCCCACACAAAAAACGAAAATCTGTTGCATCCACAATATTGCACATTCGAGAAAACTAAAACGCAGAATCATAGATAATGACCATATCTATCAGATTGCTGAATCTGGATCAGATCAGATCATTTTTATAGCCAATAGGAACAAATCAATTTGCAGTGGCTACGCAGCGCCCGACGTCACGCTCAGACTGATTTTCTGTCTCTCTCGCACGCACTCTTTGTCGTGTCGTTTAATATTAGCGGCGTCTGCGGAGGAGAGCCATACTGACTTAGTATCGGGTATAACCGTAGAGTTCCGGTGTCCGCAGCAACTCACTACGTTCCCCTCGTTATAGCGCCTAGTGCTCAAAGACTATAAGAGCTAGAGCAACGATGTTTTGGATCCAGACTTCTGTGATATGTCACTGCTACAAGAATATTTTAAAACTTTGCCCCGCCCATTTCCGCCCCCACAAAGAGCGAAAATCTGTGGCATCCACAATTTCGACGATACGTGAAAACTAAAAACGCAGAATCGTAGAAGATGCTATATCTTCTAGAGTGCAAAATCTAAATCAGATCGTATAATTATTATAGCCAGAATCAAGAAAACAATTTCATTTTTTCTCGCCCTGTCTCTCTCTAACACACACGTAGCAAAGCCGGCTTTGCTTAGAGTAAAACATTAGCGCCTAGATCTCAGAGACTATAAAAGCTAGAGCAACCAAATTTGGTATCCACACTCCTAATATATCGGACCGAGACGAGTTTGTTTCAAAATTTCGCCACACCCCTTCCGCCCCGCAAAGGACGAAAATCTGGGGATATTCAAAATCTCAGAGACTATTAAAGGTAGAGTAACCAAATTTAGTATCCGCACTCCTGTTAGATTTTACTATAAAACGTGTATCTCAAAATTTCGCCCCACCCCTTCCGCCCCGCAAAGGACGAAAATCTGGGATATTCAAAAATCTCAGAGACTATTAAAGGTAGAGTAACCAAATTTAGTATCCGCACTCCTGTTAGATTTTACTATAAAACGTGTATCTCAAAATTTCGCCCACACCCTTCCGCCCACACAAAGGACGAAAATCTGTTGCATCCACAATATTGCACATTCGAGAAAACTAAAAACGCAGAATCATAGATAATGACCATATCTATCAGATTGCTGAATCTGGATCAGATCAGATCATTTTTATAGCCAATAGGAACAAATCAATTTGCAGTGGCTACGCAGCGCCCGACGTCACGCTCAGACTGATTTTCTGTCTCTCTCGCACGCACTCTTTGTCGTGTCGTTTAATATTAGCGGCGTCTGCCGGAGGAGAGCCATACTGACTTAGTATCGGGTATAACCGTAGAGTTCCGGTGTCCGCAGCAACTCACTACGTTCCCCCTCGTTATAGCGCCTAGTGCTCAAAGACTATAAGAGCTAGAGCAACGATGTTTTGGATCCAGACTTCTGTGATATGTCACTGCTACAAGAATATTTTAAAACTTTGCCCCGCCCATTTCCGCCCCCACAAAGGGCGAAAATCTGTGGCATCCACAATTTCGACGATACGAGAAAACTAAAAACGCAGAATCGTAGAAGATGACTATATCTTCTAGAGTGCAAAATCTAAATCAGATCGTATAATTATTATAGCCAGAATCAAGAAAACAATTTCATTTTTTCTCGCCCTGTCTCTCTCTAACACACACGTAGCAAAGCCGGCTTTGCTTAGAGTAAAACATTAGCGCCTAGATCTCAGAGACTATAAAAGCTAGAGCAACCAAATTTGGTATCCACACTCCTAATATATCGGACCGAGACTAGTTTGTTGCAAAATTTCGCCACACCCCCTTCCGCCCCCGCAAAGGACGAAAATCTGGGGATATTCAAAAATCTCAGAGACTATTAAAGGTAGAGTAACCAAATTTAGTATCCGCACTCCTGTTAGATTTTACTATAAAACGTGTATCTCAAAATTTCGCCCCACCCCTTCCGCCCACACAAAGGACGAAAATCTGTTGCATCCACAATATTGCACATTCGAGAAAACTAAAAACGCAGAATTATAGATAATGACCATATCTATCAGATTGCTGAATCTGGATCAGATCAGATCATTTTTATAGCCAATAGGAACAAATCAATTTGCAGTGGCTACGCAGCGCCCGACGTCACGCTCAGACTGATTTTCTGTCTCTCTCGCACGCACTCTTTGTCGTGTCGTTTAATATTAGCGGCGTCTGCCGGAGGAGAGCCATACTGACTTAGTATCGGGTATAACCGTAGAGTTCCGGTGTCCGCAGCAACTCACTACGTTCCCCCTCGTTATAGCGCCTAGTGCTCAAAGACTATAAGAGCTAGAGCAACGATGTTTTGGATCCAGACTTCTGTGATATGTCACTGCTACAAGAATATTTTAAAACTTTGCCCCGCCCATTTCCGCCCCACAAAGGACGAAAATCTGTGGCATCCACAATTTCGACAATACGAGAAAACTAAAAACGCAGAATCGTAGAAGATGACTATATCTTCTAGAGTGCAAAATCTAAATCAGATCGTATAATTATTATAGCCAGAATCAAGAAAACAATTTCATTTTTTCTCGCCCTGTCTCTCTCTAACACACACGTAGCATAGCCGGCTTTGCTTAGAGTAAAACATTAGCGCCTAGATCTCAGAGACTATAAAAGCTAGAGCAACCAAATTTGGTATCCACACTCCTAATATATCGGACCGAGACGAGTTTGTTTCAAAATTTCGCCACACCCCCTTCCGCCCCGCAAAGGACGAAAATCTGGGGATATTCAAAAATCTCAGAGACTATTAAAGGTAGAGTAACCAAATTTAGTATCCGCACTCCTGTTAGATTTTACTATAAAACGTGTATTCAAAATTTCGCCCACCCCCTTCCGCCCGCAAAGACGAAAACTGGGATATTCAAAATCTCAGAGACTATTAAAGTAGAGTAACCAAATTTAGTATCCGCACTCCTGTTAGATTTTACTATAAAACGTGTATCTCAAAATTTCGCCCCACCCCCTTCCGCCCACACAAAGGACGAAAATCTGTTGCATCCACAATATTGCACATTCGAGAAAACTAAAAACGCAGAATCATAGATAATGACCATATCTATCAGATTGCTGAATCTGGATCAGATCAGATCATTTTTATAGCCAATAGGAACAAATCAATTTGCAGTGGCTACGCAGCGCCCGACGTCACGCTCAGACTGATTTTCTGTCTCTCTCGCACGCACTCTTTGTCGTGTCGTTTAATATTAGCGGCGTCTGCCGGAGGAGAGCCATACTGACTTAGTATCGGGTATAACTGTAGAGTTGCGGTGTCCGCAGCAACTCACAACGTTCCCCCTCGTTATACCGATACTCAAAATGAGTATTGGGGTATATTAGATTTGTGGTAAAAGTGGATGTGTGAACGTCCAAAAGGAATCGTTTCCGACCCCATAAAGTATATATATTCTTGATCAGCATCAATAGCCAAGTCGATTGAGCCATGTCTGTCTGTCCGTCTGTCCGTCTGTCCGTCCGTCCGTCTGTCCGTCTGTCCGTCCCCTTCAGCGCCTAGTGCTCAAAGACTATAAGAGCTAGAGCAACGATGTTTTGGATCCAGACTTCTGTGATATGTCACTGCTACAAGAATATTTTAAAACTTTGCCCCGCCCATTTCCGCCCCACAAAGGGCGAAAATCTGTGGCATCCACAATTTCGACGATACGAGAAAACTAAAAACGCAGAATCGTAGAAGATGACTATATCTTCTAGAGTGCAAAATCTAAATCAGATCGTATAATTATTATAGCCAGAATCAAGAAAACAATTTCATTTTTTCTCGCCCTGTCTCTCTCTAACACACACGTAGCAAAGCCGGCTTTGCTTAGAGTAAAACATTAGCGCCTAGATCTCAGAGACTATAAAAGCTAGAGCAACCAAATTTGGTATCCACACTCCTAATATATCGGACCGAGACTAGTTTGTTGCAAAATTTCGCCACACCCCTTCCGCCCCCGCAAAGGACGAAAATCTGGGGATATTCAAAAATCTCAGAGACTATTAAAGGTAGAGTAACCAAATTTAGTATCCGCACTCCTGTTAGATTTTACTATAAAACGTGTATCTCAAAATTTCGCCCCACCCCCTTCCGCCCACACAAAAAACGAAAATCTGTTGCATCCACAATATTGCACATTCGAGAAAACTAAAAACGCAGAATCATAGATAATGACCATATCTATCAGATTGCTGAATCTGGATCAGATCAGATCATTTTTATAGCCAATAGGAACAAATCAATTTGCAGTGGCTACGCAGCGCCCGACGTCACGCTCAGACTGATTTTCTGTCTCTCTCGCACGCACTCTTTGTCGTGTCGTTTAATATTAGCGGCGTCTGCCGGAGGAGAGCCATACTGACTTAGTATCGGGTATAACCGTAGAGTTCCGGTGTCCGCAGCAAACTCACTACGTTCCCCCTCGTTTATAGCGCCTAGTGCTCAAAGACTATAAGAGCTAGAGCAACGATGTTTTGGATCCAGACTTCTGTGATATGTCACTGCTACAAGAATATTTTAAAACTTTGCCCCGCCCATTTCCGCCCCCACAAAGAGCGAAAATCTGTGGCATCCACAATTTCGACGACACGAGAAAACTAAAAACGCAGAATCGTAGAAGATGACTATATCTTCTAGAGTGCAAAATCTAAATCAGATCGTATAATTATTATAGCCAGAATCAAGAAAACAATTTCATTTTTTCTCGCCCTGTCTCTCTCTAACACACACGTAGCAAAGCCGGCTTTGCTTAGAGTAAAACATTAGCGCCTAGATCTCAGAGACTATAAAAGCTAGAGCAACCAAATTTGGTATCCACACTCCTAATATATCGGACCGAGACGAGTTTGTTTCAAAATTTCGCCACACCCCCTTCCGCCCCCGCAAAGGACGAAAATCTGGGGATATTCAAAAATCTCAGAGACTATTAAAGGTAGAGTAACCAAATTTAGTATCCGCACTCCTGTTAGATTTTACTATAAAACGTGTATCTCAAAATTTCGCCCCACCCCCTTCCGCCCCCGCAAAGGACGAAAATCTGGGATATTCAAAAATCTCAGAGACTATTAAAGGTAGAGTAACCAAATTTAGTATCCGCACTCCTGTTAGATTTTACTATAAAACGTGTATCTCAAAATTTCGCCCCACCCCTTCCGCCCACACAAAGGACGAAAATCTGTTGCATCCACAATATTGCACATTCGAGAAAACTAAAAACGCAGAATCATAGATAATGACCATATCTATCAGATTGCTGAATCTGGATCAGATCAGATCATTTTTATAGCCAATAGGAACAAATCAATTTGCAGTGGCTACGCAGCGCCCGACGTCACGCTCAGACTGATTTTCTGTCTCTCTCGCACGCACTCTTTGTCGTGTCGTTTAATATTAGCGGCGTCTGCCGGAGGAGAGCCATACTGACTTAGTATCGGGTATAACCGTAGAGTTCCGGTGTCCGCAGCAACTCACTACGTTCCCCCTCGTTATAGCGCCTAGTGCTCAAAGACTATAAGAGCTAGAGCAACGATGTTTTTGGATCCAGACTTCTGTGATATGTCACTACTACAAGAATATTTTAAAACTTTGCCCCGCCCATTTCCGCCCCACAAAGGGCGAAAATCTGTGGCATCCACAATTTCGACGATACGAGAAAACTAAAAACGCAGAATCGTAGAAGATGACTATATCTTCTAGAGTGCAAAATCTAAATCAGATCGTATAATTATTATAGCCAGAATCAAGAAAACAATTTCATTTTTTCTCGCCCTGTCTCTCTCTAACACACACGTAGCAAAGCCGGCTTTGCTTAGAGTAAAACATTAGCGCCTAGATCTCAGAGTCTATAAAAGCTAGAGCAACCAAATTTGGTATCCACACTCCTAATATATCGGACCGAGACGAGTTTGTTTCAAAATTTCGCCACACCCCCTTCCGCCCCCGCAAAGGACGAAAATCTGGGATATTCAAAAATCTCAGAGACTATTAAAGGTAGAGTAACCAAATTTAGTATCCGCACTCCTGTTAGATTTTACTATAAAACGTGTATCTCAAAATTTCGCCCCACCCCCTTCCGCCCCGCAAAGGACGAAAATCTGGGGATATTCAAAAATCTCAGAGACTATTAAAGGTAGAGTAACCAAATTTAGTATCCGCACTCCTGTTAGATTTTACTATAAAACGTGTATCTCAAAATTTCGCCCCACCCCCTTCCGCCCACACAAAAGACGAAAATCTGTTGCATCCACAATATTGCACATTCGAGAAAACTAAAAACGCAGAATCATAGATAATGACCATATCTATCAGATTGCTGAATCTGGATCAGATCAGATCATTTTTATAGCCAATAGGAACAAATCAATTTGCAGTGGCTACGCAGCGCCCGACGTCACGCTCAGACTGATTTTCTGTCTCTCTCGCACGCACTCTTTGTCGTGTCGTTTAATATTAGCGGCGTCTGCCGGAGGAGAGCCATACTGACTTAGTATCGGGTATAACTGTAGAGTTGCGGTGTCCGCAGCAACTCACAACGTTCCCCCTCGTTATACCCGATACTCAAAATGAGTATTGGGGTATATTAGATTTGTGGTAAAAGTGGATGTGTGAACGTCCAAAAGGAATCGTTTCCGACCCCATAAAGTATATATATTCTTGATCAGCATCAATAGCCAAGTCGATTGAGCCATGTCTGTCTGTCCGTCTGTCCGTCTGTCCGTCCGTCCGTCTGTCCGTCTGTCCGTCCCCTTCAGCGCCTAGTGCTCAAAGACTATAAGAGCTAGAGCAACGATGTTTTGGATCCAGACTTCTGTGATATGTCACTGCTACAAGAATATTTTAAAACTTTGCCCCGCCCATTTCCGCCCCCACAAAGGGCGAAAATCTGTGGCATCCACAATTTCGACGATACGAGAAAACTAAAAACGCAGAATCGTAGAAGATGACTATATCTTCTAGAGTGCAAAATCTAAATCAGATCGTATAATTATTATAGCCAGAATCAAGAAAACAATTTCATTTTTTCTCGCCCTGTCTCTCTCTAACACACACGTAGCAAAGCCGGCTTTGCTTAGAGTAAAACATTAGCGCCTAGATCTCAGAGACTATAAAAGCTAGAGCAACCAAATTTGGTATCCACACTCCTAATATATCGGACCGAGACTAGTTTGTTGCAAAATTTCGCCACACCCCCTTCCGCCCCCGCAAAGGACGAAAATCTGGGGATATTCAAAAATCTCAGAGACTATTAAAAGTAGAGTAACCAAATTTAGTATCCGCACTCCTGTTAGATTTTACTATAAAACGTGTATCTCAAAATTTCGCCCCACCCCCTTCCGCCCACACAAAGGACGAAAATCTGTTGCATCCACAATATTGCACATTCGAGAAAACTAAAAACGCAGAATCATAGATAATGACCATATCTATCAGATTGCTGAATCTGGATCAGATCAGATCATTTTTATAGCCAATAGGAACAAATTAATTTGCAGTGGCTACGCAGCGCCCGACGTCACGCTCAGACTGATTTTCTGTCTCTCTCGCACGCACTCTTTGTCGTGTCGTTTAATATTAGCGGCGTCTGCCGGAGGAGAGCCATACTGACTTAGTATCGGGTATAACTGTAGAGTTGCGGTGTCCGCAGCAACTCACAACGTTCCCCCTCGTTATACCCGATACTCAAAATGAGTATTGGGGTATATTAGATTTGTGGTAAAAGTGGATGTGTGAACGTCCAAAAGGAATCGTTTCCGACCCCATAAAGTATATATATTCTTGATCAGCATCAATAGCCGAGTCGATTGAGCCCTGTCTGTCTGTCCGTCTGTCCGTCCCCTTCAGCGCCTAGTGCTCAAAGACTATAAGAGCTAGAGCAACGATGTTTTGGATCCAGACTTCTGTGATATGTCACTGCTACAAGAATATTTTAAAACTTTGCCCCGCCCATTTCCGCCCCCACAAAGGGCGAAAATCTGTGGCATCCACAATTTCGACGATACGAGAAAACTAAAAACGCAGAATCGTAGAAGATGACTATATCTTCTAGAGTGCAAAATCTAAATCAAATCGTATAATTATTATAGCCAGAATCAAGAAAACAATTTCATTTTTTCTCGCCCTGTCTCTCTCTAACACACACGTAGCATAGCCGGCTTTGCTTAGAGTAAAACATTAGCGCCTAGATCTCAGAGACTATAAAAGCTAGAGCAACCAAATTTGGTATCCACACTCCTAATATATCGGACCGAGACGAGTTTGTTTCAAAATTTCGCCACACCCCCTTCCGCCCCCGCAAAGGACGAAAATCTGGGGATATTCACAAATCTCAGAGACTATTAAGGCTAGAGTAACCAAATTTGGTATCCGCACTTCTGTTAGATCTTACTATAAAACGTGTATCTCAAAATTTCGCCCCACCCCCTTCCGCCCACACAAAGGACGAAAATCTGTTGCATCCACAATATTGCACATTCGAGAAAACTAAAAACGCAGAATCATAGATAATGACCATATCTATCAGATTGCTGAATCTGGATCAGATCAGATCATTTTTATAGCCAATATTTTCTGATTTTCTGTCTCTCTCGCACGCACTCTTTGTCGTGTCGTTTAATATTAGCGGCGTCTGCCGGAGGAGAGCCATACTGACTTAGTATCGGGTATAACCGTAGAGTTGCGGTGTCCGCAGCAACTCACAACGTTCCCCCTCGTTTTTATACCCGATACTCAAAATGAGTATTGGGGTATATTAGATTTGTGGTAAAAGTGGATGTGTGTAACGTCCAGAAGGAATCGTTTCCGACCCCATAAAGTATATATATTCTTGATCAGCATCAATAGCCGAGTCGATTGAGCCCTGTCTGTCTGTCCGTCTGTCCGTCCCCTTCAGCGCCTAGTGCTCAAAGACTATAAGAGCTAGAGCAACGATGTTTTGGACCCAGACTTCTGTGATATGTCACTGCTACAAAAATATTTCAGAACTTCTCACCGCCCACTTCCGCCCCCACAAAGGACGAAAATCTGTGGCATCCACAATTTTAAAGATATGAGAAAACCAAAAACGTAGAATTGTAGAGAATGACCATATCTCTAAGACTGCGGAATCTGAATTGGATCGTATTATTATTATAGCCAGCATCAAGAAAACAATTTCATTTTTTCTCGCCCTGTCTCTCTCTAACACACACGTAGCATAGGCGGCTTTGCTTAGAGTAAAACATTAGCGCCTAGATCTCAGAGACTACAAAAGCTAGAGCAACCAAATTTGGTACCCACACTCCAATATATCGGACCGAGACGAGTTTGTTTCAAAATTGCGCCACACCCCCTTCCGCCCCCACAAGGGACAAAAATCTGGGGATATTCAAAAATCTCAGAGACTATTGAGACTAGAGTAACCAAATTTGGTATCCGCACTTCTGTTAGATCTTACTATAAAACGTGTATCTCAAAATTTCGCCCCACCCCCTTCCGCCCACACAAAAGACGAAAATCTGTTGCATCCACAATATTGCACATTCAAGAAAACTAAAAACGCAGAATCATAGATAATGACCATATCTATCAGATTGCTGAATCTGGATCAGATCAGATCATTTTTATAGCCAATATTAACAAATTAATTTGCAGGGGCTACGCAGCTCCCGACGTCACGCTCAGACTGATTTTCTGTCTCTCTCGCACGCACTCTTTGTCGTGTCGTTTAATATTAGCGGCGTCTGCCGGAGGAGAGCCATACTGACTTAGTATCGGGTATAACTGTAGAGTTGCGGTGTCCGCAGCAACTCACAACGTTCCCCCTCGTTATACCCGATACTCAAAATGAGTATTGGGGTATATTAGATTTGTGGTAAAAGTGGATGTGTGAACGTCCAAAAGGAATCGTTTCCGACCCCATAAAGTATATATATTCTTGATCAGCATCAATAGCCAAGTCGATTGAGCCATGTCTGTCTGTCCGTCTGTCCGTCTGTCCGTCCGTCCGTCTGTCCGTCTGTCCGTCCCCTTCAGCGCCTAGTGCTCAAAGACTATAAGAGCTAGAGCAACGATGTTTTGGATCCAGACTTCTGTGATATGTCACTGCTACAAGAATATTTTAAAATTTTGCCCCGCCCATTTCCGCCCCCACAAAGGGCGAAAATCTGTGGCATCCACAATTTCGACGATACGAGAAAACTAAAAACGCAGAATCGTAGAAGATGACTATATCTTCTAGAGTGCAAAATCTAAATCAGATCGTATAATTATTATAGCCAGAATCAAGAAAACAATTTCATTTTTTCTCGCCCTGTCTCTCTCTAACACACACGTAGCAAAGCCGGCTTTGCTTAGAGTAAAACATTAGCGCCTAGATCTCAGAGACTATAAAAGCTAGAGCAACCAAATTTGGTATCCACACTCCTAATATATCGGACCGAGACTAGTTTGTTGCAAAATTTCGCCACACCCCCTTCCGCCCCCGCAAAGGACGAAAATCTGGGGATATTCAAAAATCTCAGAGACTATTAAAGGTAGAGTAACCAAATTTAGTATCCGCACTCCTGTTAGATTTTACTATAAAACGTGTATCTCAAAATTTCGCCCCACCCCCTTCCGCCCACACAAAGGACGAAAATCTGTTGCATCCACAATATTGCACATTCGAGAAAACTAAAAACGCAGAATCATAGATAATGACCATATCTATCAGATTGCTGAATCTGGATCAGATCAGATCATTTTTATAGCCAATAGGAACAAATCAATTTGCAGTGGCTACGCAGCGCCCGACGTCACGCTCAGACTGATTTTCTGTCTCTCTCGCACGCACTCTTTGTCGTGTCGTTTAATATTAGCGGCGTCTGCCGGAGGAGAGCCATACTGACTTAGTATCGGGTATAACTGTAGAGTTGCGGTGTCCGCAGCAACTCACAACGTTCCCCCTCGTTATACCCGATACTCAAAATGAGTATTGGGGTATATTAGATTTGTGGTAAAAGTGGATGTGTGAACGTCCAAAAGGAATCGTTTCCGACCCATAAAGTATATATATTCTTGATCAGCATCAATAGCCAAGTCGATTGAGCCATGTCTGTCTGTCCGTCTGTCCGTCTGTCCGTCCGTCCGTCTGTCCGTCTGTCCGTCCCCTTCAGCGCCTAGTGCTCAAAGACTATAAGAGCTAGAGCAACGATGTTTTGGATCCAGACTTCTGTGATATGTCACTGCTACAAGAATATTTTAAAACTTTGCCCCGCCCATTTCCGCCCCCACAAAGGGCGAAAATCTGTGGCATCCACAATTTCGACGATACGAGAAAACTAAAAACGCAGAATCGTAGAAGATGACTATATCTTCTAGAGTGCAAAATCTAAATCAGATCGTATAATTATTATAGCCAGAATCAAGAAAACAATTTCATTTTTTCTCGCCCTGTCTCTCTCTAACACACACGTAGCAAAGCCGGCTTTGCTTAGAGTAAAACATTAGCGCCTAGATCTCAGAGACTATAAAAGCTAGAGCAACCAAATTTGGTATCCACACTCCTAATATATCGGACCGAGACTAGTTTGTTGCAAAATTTCGCCACACCCCCTTCCGCCCCCGCAAAGGACGAAAATCTGGGGATATTCAAAAATCTCAAAGACTATTAAAGGTAGAGTAACCAAATTTAGTATCCGCACTCCTGTTAGATTTTACTATAAAACGTGTATCTCAAAATTTCGCCCCACCCCCTTCCGCCCACACAAAGGACGAAAATCTGTTGCATCCACAATATTGCACATTCGAGAAAACTAAAAACGCAGAATCATAGATAATGACCATATCTATCAGATTGCTGAATCTGGATCAGATCAGATCATTTTTATAGCCAATAGGAACAAATCAATTTGCAGTGGCTACGCAGCGCCCGACGTCACGCTCAGACTGATTTTCTGTCTCTCTGGCAAGCACTCTTTGTCGTGTCGTTTAATATTAGCGGCGTCTGCCGGAGGAGAGCCATACTGACTTAGTATCGGGTATAACCGTAGAGTTCCGGTGTCCGCAGCAACTCACTACGTTCCCCCTCGTTATAGCGCCTAGTGCTCAAAGACTATAAGAGCTAGAGCAACGATGTTTTGGATCCAGACTTCTGTGATATGTCACTGCTACAAGAATATTTTAAAACTTTGCCCCGCCCATTTCCGCCCCCACAAAGGGCGAAAATCTGTGGCATCCACAATTTCGACGATACGAGAAAACTAAAAACGCAGAATCGTAGAAGATGACTATATCTTCTAGAGTGCAAAATCTAAATCAGATCGTATGATTATTATAGCCAGAATCAAGAAAACAATTTCATTCTTTCTCGCCCTGTCTCTCTCTAACACACACGTAGCATAGCCGGCTTTGCTTAGAGTAAAACATTAGCGCCTAGATCTCAGAGACTATAAAAGCTAGAGCAACCAAATTTGGTATCCACACTCCTAATATATCGGACCGAGACTAGTTTGTTGCAAAATTTCGCCACACCCCCTTCCGCCCCCGCAAAGGACGAAAATCTGGGGATATTCAAAAATCTCAAAGACTATTAAAGGTAGAGTAACCAAATTTAGTATCCGCACTCCTGTTAGATTTTACTATAAAACGTGTATCTCAAAATTTCGCCCCACCCCCTTCCGCCCACACAAAGGACGAAAATCTGTTGCATCCACAATATTGCACATTCGAGAAAACTAAAAACGCAGAATCATAGATAATGACCACATATATCAGATTGCTGAATCTGGATCAGATCAGATCATTTTTATAGCCAATAGGAACAAATCAATTTGCAGTGGCTACGCAGCGCCCGACGTCACGCTCAGACTGATTTTCTGTCTCTCTCGCACGCACTCTTTGTCGTGTCGTTTAATATTAGCGGCGTCTGCCGGAGGAGAGCCATACTGACTTAGTATCGGGTATAACCGTAGAGTTCCGGTGTCCGCAGCAACTCACTACGTTCCCCCTCGTTATAGCGCCTAGTGCTCAAAGACTATAAGAGCTAGAGCAACGATGTTTTGGATCCAGACTTCTGTGATATGTCACTGCTACAAGAATATTTTAAAACTTTGCCCCGCCCATTTCCGCCCCCACAAAGGGCGAAAATCTGTGGCATCCACAATTTCGACGATACGAGAAAACTAAAAACGCAGAATCGTAGAAGATGACTATATCTTCTAGAGTGCAAAATCTAAATCAGATCGTATAATTATTATAGCCAGAATCAAGAAAACAATTTCATTTTTTCTCGCCCTGTCTCTCTCTAACACACACGTAGCAAAGCCGGCTTTGCTTAGAGTAAAACATTAGCGCCTAGATCTCAGAGACTATAAAAGCTAGAGCAACCAAATTTGGTATCCACACTCCTAATATATCGGACCGAGACGAGTTTGTTTCAAAATTTCGCCACACCCCCTTCCGCCCCCGCAAAGGACGAAAATCTGGGGATATTCACAAATCTCAGAGACTATTAAGGCTAGAGTAACCAAATTTGGTATCCGCACTTCTGTTAGATCTTACTATAAAACGTGTATCTCAAAATTTCGCCCCACCCCCTTCCGCCCACACAAAGGACGAAAATCTGTTGCATCCACAATATTGCACATTCGAGAAAACTAAAAACGCAGAATCATAGATAATGACCATATCTATCAGATTGCTGAATCTGGATCAGATCAGATCATTTTTATAGCCAATATTTTCTGATTTTCTGTCTCTCTCGCACGCACTCTTTGTCGTGTCGTTTAATATTAGCGGCGTCTGCCGGAGGAGAGCCATACTGACTTAGTATCGGGTATAACCGTAGAGTTGCGGTGTCCGCAGCAACTCACAACGTTCCCCCTCGTTTTTATACCCGATACTCAAAATGAGTATTGGGGTATATTAGATTTGTGGTAAAAGTGGATGTGTGTAACGTCCAGAAGGAATCGTTTCCGACCCCATAAAGTATATATATTCTTGATCAGCATCAATAGCCGAGTCGATTGAGCCCTGTCTGTCTGTCCGTCTGTCCGTCCCCTTCAGCGCCTAGTGCTCAAAGACTATAAGAGCTAGAGCAACGATGTTTTGGACCCAGACTTCTGTGATATGTCACTGCTACAAAAATATTTCAGAACTTCTCACCGCCCACTTCCGCCCCACAAAGGACGAAAATCTGTGGCATCCACAATTTTAAAGATATGAGAAAACCAAAAACGTAGAATTGTAGAGAATGACCATATCTCTAAGACTGCGGAATCTGAATTGGATCGTATTATTATTATAGCCAGCATCAAGAAAACAATTTCATTTTTTCTCGCCCTGTCTCTCTCTAACACACACGTAGCATAGGCGGCTTTGCTTAGAGTAAAACATTAGCGCCTAGATCTCAGAGACTACAAAAGCTAGAGCAACCAAATTTGGTACCCACACTCCTAATATATCGGACCGAGACGAGTTTGTTTCAAAATTGCGCCACACCCCCTTCCGCCCCCACAAGGGACAAAAATCTGGGGATATTCAAAAATCTCAGAGACTATTGAGACTAGAGTAACCAAATTTGGTATCCGCACTTCTGTTAGATCTTACTATAAAACGTGTATCTCAAAATTTCGCCCCACCCCCTTCCGCCCACACAAAAAACGAAAATCTGTTGCATCCACAATATTGCACATTCGAGAAAACTAAAAACGCAGAATCATAGATAATGACCATATCTATCAGATTGCTGAATCTGGATCAGATCAGATCATTTTTATAGCCAATATTAACAAATTAATTTGCAGGGGCTACGCAGCTCCCGACGTCACGCTCAGACTGATTTTCTGTCTCTCTCGCACGCACTCTTTGTCGTGTCGTTTAATATTAGCGGCGTCTGCCGGAGGAGAGCCATACTGGCTTAGTATCGGGTATAACCGTAGAGTTGCGGGGTCCGCAGCAACTCACAACGTTCCCCTCGTTTTTATACCCGATACTCAAAATGAGTATTGGGGTATATTAGATTTGTGGTAAAAGTGGATGTGTGTAACGTCCAGAAGGAATCGTTTCCGAACCCATAAAGTATATATATTCTTGATCAGCATCAATAGCCGAGTCGATTGAGCCCTGTCTGTCTGTCCGTCTGTCCGTCCCCTTCAGCGCCTAGTGCTCAAAGACTATAAGAGCTAGAGCAACGATGTTTTGGACCCAGACTTCTGTGCTATGTCACTGCTACAAAAATATTTCAGAACTTCTCACCGCCCACTTCCGCCCCCACAAAGGACGAAAATCTGTGGCATCCACAATTTTAAAGATATGAAAAAACCAAAAACGTAGAATTGTAGAGAATGACCATATCTTTAAGACTGCGGAATCTGAATTGGATCGTATTATTATTATAGCCAGCATCAAGAAAACAATTTCATTTTTTCTCGCCCTGTCTCTCTCTAACACACACGTAGCATAGGCGACTTTGCTTAGAGTAAAACATTAGCGCCTAGATCTCAGAGACTACAAAAGCTAGAGCAACCAAATTTGGTACCCACACTCCTAATATATCGGACCGAGACGAGTTTGTTTCAAAATTGCGCCACACCCCCTTCCGCCCCCGCAAAGGACGAAAATCTGGGGATATTCAAAAATCTCAGAGACTATTAAAGGTAGAGTAACCAAATTTGGTATCCGCACTCCTGTTAGATCTTACTATAAAACGTGTATCTCAAAATTTCGCCCCACCCCCTTCCGCCCACACAAGGGACGAAAATCTGTTGCATCCACAATATTGCACATTCGAGAAAACTAAAAACGCAGAATCATAGATAATGACCATATCTATCAGATTGCTGAATCTGGATCAGATCAGATCATTTTTATAGCCAATAGGAACAAATCAATTTGCAGTGGCTACGCAGCGCCCGACGTCACGCTCAGACTGATTTTCTGTCTCTCTCGCACGCACTCTTTGTCGTGTCGTTTAATATTAGCGGCGTCTGCCGGGGGTGAGCCATACTGACTTAGTATCGGGTATAACCGTAGAGTTCCGGTGTCCGCAGCAACTCACTACGTTCCCCTCGTTATACCCGATACTCAAAATGAGTATTGGGGTATATTAGATTTGTGGTAAAAGTGGATGTGTGTAACGTCCAGAAGGAATCGTTTCCGACCCCATAAAGTATATATATTCTTGATCAGCATCAATAGCCGAGTCGATTGAGCCCTGTCTGTCTGTCCGTCTGTCCGTCCCCTTCAGCGCCTAGTGCTCAAAGACTATAAGAGCTAGAGCAACGATGTTTTGGATCCAGACTTCTGTGATATGTCACTGCTACAAGAATATTTTAAAACTTTGCCCCGCCCATTTCCGCCCCCACAAAGGGCGAAAATCTGTGGCATCCACAATTTCGACGATACGAGAAAACTAAAAACGCAGAATCGTAGAAGATGACTATATCTTCTAGAGTGCAAATCTAAATCAGATCGTATAATTATTATAGCCAGAATCAAGAAAACAATTTCATTTTTTCTCGCCCTGTCTCTCTCTAACACACACGTAGCAAAGCCGGCTTTGCTTAGAGTAAAACATTAGCGCCTAGATCTCAGAGACTATAAAAGCTAAAGCAACCAAATTTGGTATCCACACTCCTAATATATCGGACCGAGACGAGTTTGTTGCAAAATTTCGCCACACCCCTTCCGCCCCGCAAAGGACGAAAATCTGGGGATATTCAAAAATCTCAGAGACTATTAAAGGTAGAGTAACCAAATTTGGTATCCGCACTCCTGTTAGATCTTACTATAAAACGTGTATCTCAAAATTTCGCCCCACCCCCTTCCGCCCACACAAAGAACGAAAATCTGTTGCATCCACAATATTGCACATTTGAGAAAACTAAAAACCCAGAATCATAGATAATGACCATATCTATCAGATTGCTGAATCTGGATCAGATCAGATCATTTTTATAGCCAATAGGAACAAATCAATTTGCAGTGGCTACGCAGCGCCCGACGTCACGCTCAGACTGATTTTCTGTCTCTCTCGCACGCACTCTTTGTCGTGTCGTTTAATATTAGCGGCGTCTGCCGGAGGAGAGCCATACTGACTTAGTATCGGGTATAACCGTAGAGTTCGGTGTCCGCAGCAACTCACTACGTTCCCCTCGTTATACCCGATACTCAAAATGAGTATTGGGTATATTAGATTTGTGGTAAAAGTGGATGTGTGTAACGTCCAGAAGGAATCGTTTCCGACCCCATAAAGTATATATATTCTTGATCAGCATTAATAGCCGAGTCGATTGAGCCCTGTCTGTCTGTCCGTCTGTCCGTCCCTTCAGCGCCTAGTGCTCAAAGACTTTAAGAGCTAGAGCAACGATGTTTTGGATCCAGACTTCTGTGATATGTCACTGCTACAAGAATATTTTAAAACTTTGCCCCGCCCATTTCCGCCCCACAAAGGCGAAAATCTGTGGCATCCACAATTTCGACGATACGAGAAAACTAAAAACGCAGAATCGTAGAAGATGACTATATCTTCTAGAGTGCAAAATCTAAATCAGATCGTATAATTATTATAGCCAGAATCAAGAAAACAATTTCATTTTTTCTCGCCCTGTCTCTCTCTAACACACACGTAGCATATCCGGCTTTGCTTAGAGTAAACATTAGCGCCTAGATCTCAGAGACTATAAAAGCTAGAGCAACCAAATTTGGTATCCACACTCCTAATATATCGGACCGAGACGAGTTTGTTTCAAAATTTCGCCACACCCCCTTCCGCCCCCGCAAAGGACGAAAATCTGGGATATTCACAAATCTCAGAGACTATTAAGGCTAGAGTAACCAAATTTGGTATCCGCACTTCTGTTAGATCTTACTATAAAACGTGTATCTCAAAATTTCGCCCCACCCCTTCCGCCCACACAAAGGACGAAAATCTGTTGCATCCACAATATTGCACATTCGAGAAAACTAAAAACGCAGAATCATAGATAATGACCATATCTATCAGATTGCTGAATCTGGATCAGATCAGATCATTTTTATAGCCAATATTAACAAATTAATTTGCAGGGGCTACGCAGCTCCCGACGTCACGCTCAGACTGATTTTCTGTCTCTCTCGCACGCACTCTTTGTCGTGTCGTTTAATATTAGCGGCGTCTGCCGGAGGAGAGCCATACTGACTTAGTATCGGGTATAACCGTAGAGTTGCGGTGTCCGCAGCAACTCACAACGTTCCCCCGATACTCAAAATGAGTATTGGGGTATATTAGATTTGTGGTAAAAGTGGATGTGTGTAACGTCCAAAAGGAATCGTTTCCGACCCCATAAAGTATATATATTCTTGATCAGCATCAATAGCCAAGTCGATTGAGCCATGTCTGTCTGTCCGTCTGTCCGTCGTCCGTCTGTCCGTCTGTCCGTCCCCTTCAGCGCCTAGTGCTCAAAGACTATAAGAGCTAGAGCAACGATGTTTTGATCCAGACTTCTGTGATATGTCACTGCCTACAAAGAATATTTTAAAACTTGCCCCGCCCATTTCCGCCCCCACAAAGGCGAAAATCTGTGGCATCCACAATTTCGACGATACGAGAAAACTAAAAACGCAGAATCGTAGAAGATGACTATATCTTTTAGAGTGCAAAATCTAAATCAGATCGTATAATTATTATAGCCAGAATCAAGAAAAACAATTTCATTTTTTCTCGCCCTGTCTCTCTCTAACACACACGTAGCAAGCCGGCTTTGCTTAGAGTAAAACATTAGCGCCTAGATCTCAGAGACTATAAAAGCTAGAGCAACCAAATTTGGTATCCACACTCCTAATATATCGGACCGAGACGAGTTTGTTTCAAAATTTCGCCACACCCCCTTCCGCCCCCGCAAAGGACGAAAATCTGGGATATTCAAAAATCTCAGAGACTATTAAGGCTAGAGTAACCAAATTTGGTATCCGCACTCTGTTAGATCTTACTATAAAACGTGTATCTCAAAATTTCGCCCCACCCCCTTCCGCCCACACAAAAGACGAAAATCTGTTGCATCCACAATATTGCACATTCGAGAAAACTAAAAACGCAGAATCATAGATAATGACCATATCTATCAGATTGCTGAATCTGGATCAGATCAGATCATTTTTATAGCCAATAGGAACAAATCAATTTGCAGTGCTACGCAGCGCCCGACGTCACGCTCAGACTGATTTTCTGTCTCTCTCGCACGCACTCTTTGTCGTGTCGTTTAATATTAGCGGCGTCTGCCGGAGGAGAGCCATACTGACTTAGTATCGGGTATAACCGTAGAGTTGCGGTGTCCGCAGCAACTCACAACGTTCCCCCTCGTTATACCCGATACTCAAAATGAGTATTGGGTATATTAGATTTGTGGTAAAAGTGGATGTGTGTAACGTCCAGAAGGAATCGTTTCCGACCCCATAAAGTATATATATTCTTGATCAGCATCAATAGCCGAGTCGATTGAGCCTGTCTGTCTGTCCGTCTGTCCGTCCGTCCGTCGTCGTCGCGTCCCTTCAGCGCCTAGTGCTCAAAGACTATAAGAGCTAGAGCAACGATGTTTTGGACCGCAGACTTCTGTGATATGTCACTGCTACAAAAATATTTTACAAACTTCGCCCCGCCCATTTCCGCCCCCACAAAGAGCGAAAATCTGTGGCATCCACAATTTCACGATACGAGAAAACTAAAAACGCAGAATTGTAGAAGATGACTATATCTTTTAGAGTGGCAAAATCTAATCGATCGTATAATTATTATAGCCAGAATCAAGAAAACAATTTCATTTTTTTCTCGCCCTGTCTCTCTCTAACACACACGTAGCAAAGCCGGCTTTGCTTAGAGTAAAACATTAGCGCCTAGATCTCAGAGACTATAAAAGCTAGAGCAACCAAATTTTGTATCCACACTCCTAATATATCGGACCGAGACGAGTTTGTTTCAAAATTTCGCCACACCCCTTCCGCCCCGCAAAGGACGAAAATCTGGGGATATTCAAAAATCTCAGAGACTATTAAGGCTAGAGTAACCAAATTTGGTATCCGCACTCCTGTTAGATCTTACTATAAAACGTGTATCTCAAAATTTCGCCCCACCCCTTTCCGCCCACACAAAGGACGAAAATCTGTTGCATCCACAATATTGCACATTCGAGAAAACTAAAAACGCAGAATCATAGATAATGACCATATCTATCAGATTGCTGAATCTGGATCAGATCAGATCATTTTTATAGCCAATAGGAACAAATCAATTGCAGTGGCTACGCAGCGCCCGACGTCACGCTCAGACTGATTTTCTGTCTCTCTCGCACGCACTCTTTGTCGTGTCGTTTAATATTAGCGGCGTCTGCCGGAGGAGAGCCATACTGACTTAGTATCGGGTATAACCGTAGAGTTGCGGTGTCCGCAGCAACTCACAAACGTTCCCCTCGTTATACCCGATACTCAAAATGAGTATTGGGTATATTAGATTTGTGGTAAAAGTGGATGTGTGTAACGTCCAGAAGGAATCGTTTCCGACCCCATAAAGTATATATATTCTTGATCAGCATCAATAGCCGAGTCGATTGAGCCCTGTCTGTCTGTCCGTCTGTCCGTCCCCTTCAGCGCCTAGTGCTCAAAGACTATAAGAGCTAGAGCAACGATGTTTTGGACCAGACTTCTGTGATATGTCACTGCTACAAAAATATTTCAAAACTTCGCCCCGCCCACTTCCGCCCCACAAAGGACGAAAATCTGTGGCATCCACAATTTTAAAGATATGAGAAAACCAAAAACGTAGAATTGTAGAGAATGACCATATCTTTAAGACTGCGGAATCTGAATTGGATCGTATTATTATTATAGCCAGCATCAAGAAAACAATTTCATTTTTTCTCGCCCTGTCTCTCTCTAACACACACGTAGCATAGGCGGCTTTGCTTAGAGTAAAACATTAGCGCCTAGATCTCAGAGACTACAAAAGCTAGAGCAACCAAATTTGGTATCCACACTCCTAATATATCGGACCGAGACGAGTTTGTTTCAAAATT